>NC_092057.1:15311299-15611299 GCF_039877785.1 Chaetodon trifascialis
GCCACAAAACCTTGTGTTTCAAGTCAGTGGGGAGGATAAACCTCACACCACTGGCTGCATAATGTTTGGAAAACACAATCTGACAAGTATGACATTTTGTTTTCCCTCTTTGAGGCCAGATCTCACTATGTCACATATCTCTGTGTGCAGGCTCACCTGACTGCCATATTAATCCATGTAAACCAGGGTTATTGGAGAAAATCACATCACCATTACCTTAATCCGGTTATTCACATCTCTTGATTGTCATGGGGGCATGAAAAGGTGTTTTTGCTGTATCGGGATTAAACCCAGCGATCAGTATGCTACTGGTGTACAGTAACTGTCCGTGGTGGTGAATGCTGACTGATTAACAACTAGAAGATACAGGCTTCTGAAAACACTCCCTCTGGTGTGTTGAACACTTCAAATATTTTTGTAAGCTTTTGTTTTTGTAGGTCACAGAGTTTCTTGGACAAGATGACTACGCAAGTTTTTAGAGGCAATGGGGCTGACTTCGACTTTTCATGACGACTTTGCTCACTTGCAAAAGAATATTTGAGTCACACAACTCCATGTAGCACTGTCGTCCTCTGTTGTTTCTGTTTAACCTGTTTGGGATTCGCCCTGCTGATTGCTGTGTCAGGATCAACACCTCCATATGATGCTACCTCGGCACTTTGGCGTTTACCTTGGCCAGAGGGGGCGACGTGGGCCAGAGAGAGCGCACACACCCCCAGGATCCACAGTGATGCAGCCATGCTGGGCAGGAAGAGTTAGGACGTCACACCACCAGCCACGTTAGGAGAGCCTGGGGAGAAAGCAGAGGAAGTGTGAGATCGAGGCAGAAGAATTTCACTCTCTCCCTCTGTGTGTTGAATGGACACGCACCGACAATGAATGAGTGCACGTGAGAGAACGCAGCAGGGTGGGATGAGGACGGAATAATAGAGAGACAGACCGAGAGGAAAGAGAAAGAAAAAGAGATAACAATTGAGCAATCGGTGCAGCAAAAAGTCCCTCAATCTGCTGTTACCATGGTGATAGCACAGTGCAGTCTGAGAGAGAGAGAGAGAGAGAGAGAGAGAGAGAGAGAGAGAGAGAGAGAGAGAGAGAGAGAGGGAGAGAGAGAGGGGATACGCCGGGTGTGTGTATCTATGTGTGTTTGTGAGTGAAAGAGCACGCGTGTGAGTACGTGTTTTAAGTCCGTAATTAGCTGGGAGCAACAGCGGCCATTGACCCATAAAAGAGTCTTAATCTTTCTATCCACACACACACACACACACACACACTGAGAGAGAGAGAGAGAGAGAGAGAGAGAGAGAGAGAGAGAGAGAGAGAGAGAGAGAGAGAGAGAGTCAGGCAGAGAGCTTAGGCCACTTTTCAGTAATCCTAAATAAATGATGTTGTGGAGAGGATCTCTTCCCCAGCAGGGGTAACAAGGTAAACAGATGACTAGAGGCGCAGGTGATCAGAGGGCGATGCTGCACTGTGGAGTTTTTACGAGGGAACATACGGGACGCAGGCGGCCGAGCTACGAGAGAACAACAGTAATACGACTCCTTAATATAGTCTGAACTCTTGGCCCTGGACAGAAGGGAGGATGGAGGCTGAACTGCATCATGCATGGCATCACATTCATATTTTTCCCCTGCTTAGCATTCCAATCTGCTGCTGCAGTGTGTACACATGAGCATGATGGTTTCCAGAGACTGTGTGTGTGTGTGTGTGTGTGTGTGTGTGTGTGTGTGTGTGTGTGTGTGTGTGTGTGTGTGTGTGTGTGTGTGTGTGTGTGTGTGTGTACATATGCAGTACATATGTGTGCTTGCGTGTGTTTACTCGCGACTTGCTTTTCTCTCCATCTTCTTGTTAGGTAATGATGGTAGACAGATTTAGGTCACTCCTCAACAAATGTCCAACATGCATCCAAAGACTTGTGCTTGTACAGCGTCTGCACACACACGTGCACACACACACACGCACAAGAAAGAGAAGAGTAACCTCTGATTTCTTTAAGTCCACTGAACCAACAAGGCTGTAACAGAGGCCCCAGGACCACCGTGACACACACGTACACACACATACTATAGTACATAAAAGAGTCAACAGAATGAGTATTTTTCATCACACACACACACGCACGCACACACACGCACACACACACACACACACACACACACACACACACACACACACACACACACACACAATACCTCTCATCTCATCCAAAACCCTTATGGCAGCATGTTCTTTTGCTTGCAACCCCCATTGCTGTCTCTTTCTCTCTCTCTCTCTCTCTCTCTCTCTCTCTCTCTCTCTCTCCTCTCTCACACACACACACACACACACACACACACACACACACCCTTGAGTGTTGATGCACAGTAAGTAGAGCAAGGACACTGATGGGCCTTGACAAAGCCACACACCCAGTCCCCCTGTTCACAGCACCATGCGCCCTGCCTGCAACCAAAATCCAGCCCCGGGCCACCGGCCGGCCTACTTGGAGGAGCAGCACTCAAGTGTGAGTGTGTGTGTGAGTGTGAGTAGTGGGCCTGGAGCACAATAAATTACATACACACACACGTACGTACGTACCGTGCACACATACAGTATACGTAGAAAATCTGCATTTATCTGCATGTATCTAACAGTGTTAGTGATTCACTTGTTACTATTTTGATAGTCAAATGAGCTTCGTAACATAACTGCTTGTAAGTCAGCAGCTTTAAGGTTGTTAAAATCACCTCAGCCCAACTTGTTCCAACCCTCCATTGAAGCCGTATATGATGTTTACACTTAATGGCTGCACCATTTAAACAAATGGGAACATTCTTGATGTTGTGTGCACCATTTTACACAAATTTCCCCCTGACATATTTTGTATCTTTGGAAACTTTGGGATCTCTGCTTTAAAAAAGCTATGTGGGCTGAGCAAGCAATGGCAGACACTAGAGGGCTTTAGGGGGTTAAGTAATTTGAGAAGCAAAATTGGCAAATATTGGCTGGTTCCAGCTTCTCAAATATGAGAATTTGTTGCTTTCAATGTGAATTCAATATCTTTGGGAGGTTGAACTGTTGGCCAGACAAAACAAACAATTTCACCTTTAGCTTTGGGAAATTGTAATAGACATTTTCAGTATTTTCTGACACCGTATAAATATTTAGTCTGCCAAACAACTCCTGTGTGGTTCTGGCTCCTCAAAACTATAAACAATAAACAAAAAAAAAAAAAAGAAAATTAAGTGACTCACTGCTGCGGGAAGCAAATGATACCTGAAAGCCATTAAAGTCAGCCTGTTGGAAATCATTCAAACTGATGTGAAATCAAGCCAGGTACAAAGATTCACACTGTTGGAGGTGGAGGCCATGAAATCAACAGAGAGATAGAGAAAGAGAGAGTAACCTCCCCCTCCATTGGTCAGAGAGCTATCAGTGCCTGAGGGTAGATTGCTATGAAGCACAAAGTGACAAAACAGCCTTGTAGTGTTATGTTCCTAATGGAAGAATGAAAGTGTGTGTGTTTGTGCGTGTGTGTATGTGTGTGTGAGAGAGAGAGACAGCAATCAAGAGATGTGGGAGGGGCGGAGAGATTAGACTTCTATCAGCACAGCAAGACCAAAAGCTTTATTGGCTGCGAAACTTTTTTAATAACAGCAGCGTTGAGAATTTTCTTGTCGCTGTCGATAATATTTAAGGCTTAAGAAAGGATTTTAAAACACACTACAGTGCCCTCTGCGACTGCAAGCCTGTTTCAGACCATTGACCTCTACGGCTCCCAGAGGGCCGAGGCCTACATGCTGCAGTCAAAGCCACTTACAGGGTTTTAGAGCCTGTATGTTTGTCTGGTCGATGCGAGACTCTGGGGAATGGAGGTGTCGCCCTCTGTCAATCATTCGCTTGTTGCAGGCAGGAGACACAGGCGACGCTCAGGGCCAAGTTCAAAGCATTAGGACCTGCGCTACATGTCCAACTCTCCTGATAGCTTTAGGGCTTATACTGTAAAAAGGAAATTGCTTGCAGATACATCCAGATTGTGTGTTAGTCCTTTTCAAGTCATTCACTGTTTCATATGATTTTAGCCATCCATTTTCACATATGCTCGACGACTATTAGATCAAACTGGATCTGTAATACTAACAGATACAAAGAGAAAGAAAATAGGACAATATGGAAGGTCAAAGTGGCCAAAAACCTTCCTGTATGATTCTGTGTGTGTGTGGCAGACAGCAGGTGGTTTGTGAGAAGGTTTTGAGCGTGAAGTCATTTGATTTCCTTTCAGCTAAAGAGTTGAGCCTCTTCTGAAGTCTGCACCAAGGTTGATTAAACATTGATAAGTTTCCTCACATATTTATCAAGATCATAATCCTGCTCTCACCGCACACTCTCTGACTTAAAAGCACATCACTTCTAAGTGCCCTATAAGCACTTTCTCTGTATATGAGAATCTCCAGACATATACCAGCGTTTTGATCATTTATCACTTTTTTTATTTAATCTGATCACTGTATAGTTTGAAGCAGAGCAGCTGATATCTGTCAAGTCTAAGATCACCATGCAGGAGGGAAAAACACCCCAAAAAGAAAGCTTTGCAGTTTTTTAAAGTCTGTTTTAAAGCAATACTACCGCACACATGTATGTACATTGACATGTACATAGAGATATTTGTCTAATTGTGTCTCTCCTGCCACACTGGCCATGACATGATTCCCTCTTAGTGTGACTCCGTTTAATGTAAGTGACGGGAAACAAAATTCACAGTTGTCAAATCTTGCAAAAATGAATTACCGAGTTGATCTGAGGCGATTATGAAGCTTCAGCAGTAGAAAATCCTCCCTCCTGCTTAGTCAGAGGTGGGCATGACACAACCTTAAAAGTGGGATGAGTCATTCCGGAGAAAAATGGTTGATATTCACTGAATTTGAAATTCAGCGACAGAACTGCAAAGATTGGTCGACTGAGAATCTGCAACTGTTTTTACAAATAATGTTTGTCTTTTTTATGCCTCTTAATACGCTCTAAGGCCATTTTTTATGGAATCTAGATGCAGTGCTTTTAAGTCTTTTCGAGACCCTGGTCTGACAGCAGACCCCGTTTTTGTTGACTGTAAATTAATCTATCATTTGTGTCCATTAACACCGTCTGTCATCACTATTGCTTCTATTTCTTACTTACTTGACATGTGGTGATATGGCATTTCTCATTATTTCAGATAAAACTTATATCTATCACTTATTTTCGTTTGCCTTGGAGCTTCAAATCCATCCGAAACGGCCGTCAGGTACAAAGAGGAGTTCAAATCCTTGAGAAAGAAAATGAAAAGCTGAATGTGTCTCCAGTCCTTGTGCTTTAACTGATGTGCTGCTGCAGAGGCTCATTAACTACAACCAGCCTCTAGAAACCTCACTTCCTTACAGTCTGAATTAGACCACCTACGTGACTGTCTTCCAAAAGTTTGTGTTTTTAGTTCTGAACTTTACAATGAGTCTTTGCACAGAATGAGGACTGTAGATTTTTATTTCTCATCTCATTAAGATGGCATCTTGTCATGGCAAGTATGGGCAGGAGCAGGGCTGGTAAGAGGTTTTGCCATCCTATGTGTATCTCCAAGTGTATTAGGCTTTTGTGGGCAACAGTGCAAATCCAAGAGCAGAGCTTCTTTATGGAAATGCTGAATTTTTCTATGACTTTTGCATTAATGTGACAACCATATATAGTGGGTATTTAAATCATTGGATTAACTGAACATAGACATCCCTGTGTGGTTATTTTATCCAGAAACAGTTTCTCAAAAGATTTTGCATAAGTGTCACTATTTCACATTCTATGTTATTACCACAATATGAAATTATATATAATTTGATAGAGGATTTTATCCGTATGGCCAACCGCTACACAGCAGGAAGAACTCCTTTCTCTTTTTACATCTCTTTGTACATCTGGGCATGTAAGTATTGTAATCCCGTAAAACAGATTTGAATGAATCCTTTTAAAGTAGCACACTGTGTTACTGTATTTAACCCTCAGCTTGAAGTTTTCAGTAAAACAGCAGAGAAATGCTGCAGTAAAGGTCAAACTGATGTTGCAGCTCCTTGAAAATGTAAATTCCAACACGTGAAGTGGCCGGGGACCAAATGTCTTGGGGTTGGGTTAATTATTCACAATGGATTTCTAATGTTAAACACGCGACACATCTTCAGATATGGTGATCTGTTAACAGTTTGATACTGTCTGGATTCATGTTGTCATGGTGATTTTGAGAGATTAGCACAAAAAGAGCGTGTATGTGAGCTTTTCCAGGTGTCATAGCATTTTAAATGACTGCATATGTTATTAGCCTTATTTCCATGGCTATGTTATATTTCACTGGAGGTATAACATGAGAAACCATGTATTCCATGGCATTAATATTCAGATCAGTGCGAGCGTGTATTTATAGCAGCTACAACCTTGTGCATCAGAGCATTGAGACACTGAGATGACATGTAGTCTGCTGTCTGTAGTGCTGTATATCCTGTACGGCACACATGTGTCAGCAGAACCTGTTGCTATAACATGAGGTGTTTCAACACATCACACAGAACAGGACTTTGATCACACAATGTGATGTGATCACACGGCTACAAAAACTGCTTGTCCTTCCTCTGAAATCACTGACGGAGGAGTGACAAAGCAGAGCCGAGTGCATCCAGTAGCTTTTGTTTGCAGGAAGGCAGAACAGGCTAGAGCTGCACAAAGGGTTTGGGCGATGTAACGACATATAGTGCGAGATGACAGAGTCTCTCATCACATTGTGCAATAATGTGTATGAGGTGGAAGCTATCCCATGAATATCTCTTGCAGATTTAAACCAGCGTTACTTAATGTTAGCACAGGATTTAAATATTGTCTGGATTAACCGAAAGCATTCCTGTCTGCTTACTTTATCATGTACATGGCATACGTCCGTACATGCTGAAGAGCTCATCTGGGCTTCAAACGCTGCACTTTGTGTCAATGCAATGAAGAAGGGAGGTTTAAAGGGAGTGTTGTGAGTCAGAAATTCATTCACCGGTACAAGAATGCATTTTATATAAATTGATTACTTGGTTGTTTTGTCCAAAAAGTTTCTCAAATGGGTTCTGAGAAGAATATCAATATCATGAAAAAAAAAACAAACCCTCAAATCCCATCATAAAAATGTCATCCGCATCTACTGGACAATATATCTGCACACCTAATTATTACCTATATTTAGTAACATCGTGTGTAAATATATATATATTATTTGTGCTTTTTGAGACATTTCCACACAAGCACATGGATATAATGACCAACAGGCCATCATTGTCCTCCACTACAGCAGTCTGGTAAGCTCAGAAAATTCTATCACTAAACTGTAATGCTGCTATCAATCCTAGAAAAAAAACAACTATATTACAGCAATTTGTCAAATTACATAATATCAATTTGCAGCTATTTTGATACTCATTTCAATCATTTTTTTAAAGAAACGCTGTCAAATATCCACTGGCTGCAGCATCTCAAACACCAGGATTTGCTGCTTTTCTATGATTTTTTTTAATTTTTTAATTTTTTTTTTGGCAAATGACAAGTTCATTTGCAAAACCAGACATCTCCATTTTAACTTTTTTCTCCTAAATAGTATTTTTTGTGCACTCCACAAAATGTCATATAAACTGCTTTTGGTTTATTCATTTTAAGAATGGTGTTTTTATAATATTTTCATATATGATGAAGGTTTTTGTTTGAACTAAATGAATGACTCACATTGAACTGTTTTGGGGGGGTTTTTTTATAGAATTTTTTTTTGATTGATGATTAATCAGTCAATTATTTTTTGGATACTTTGTGAAGGAAAATAATGGCTGGCTACAACCTTACAGTATTGTAATAAGCGAAATCCCAGCTGATGTCTAATCTCACAACATTGATATTACACTGATATATCCGCCCACAGCTCTGAACAGGCCACAGCACAAGCAGGGAGACTGACTCAGTGTGTCTGACTGATGCAAAGGGACTTGATAGGAACCTGTGTGACATGATCCAAACAGAAAAGAGCCAAATATGTTGCATTTTACAAGTCAAATGACAGAAAATCCACCCAAACTCTGCGTGTGCATGTGTGTGTCTGAGTGGTTTAAGCAAATCAGTTTGCTTTTTTTTTCTCCTCAGTGGTTGATGTAAATGATACCTACATGGAAACAAACCTCAGTACGTTTGTTTTCTTTTTCCAATCTAACATGCACGGAGCAGACACATATGCACACGCACACACACACACACACACACACACACACACACACACACACACACACACACACACACACACACACACACACACACACACACACACACACACACAAGCAGGTGAGTCACCTTATTACAATGTGTGTTCACTTTCTACATATAAATCAGTTCAAATCAGTCATCCTTTTCAGCTCTGCCACACAAAATCTATGTTGTACTAGCAATATGACACACACATGAAATAATACTACACAATACCATCATAAACACACACACACACGCAAATGTAGAAATTTGGCCTGACAGAAGAGCAGGAGTGCGGTCAGCCACTGAGCTGTATCTTTCTGCTCTCGTCCCTCTGTTCCTCCATCCTTCCCTCATTCATCTGCTCTCTCCTCTGCGTATCTCTCTGTCTCTCTTCCTCACGGTCACTCGTGCCTCCCTGCCTGGCCTCCTCCACTGACCCAGTCCTCTCAACGCCTCTCTGAAATATTGATAATGGACTCTCACTCTCTTCCTCGCTGTTTCTTTACTCCTCATGTTCCCATCTGTGATGAATCAGCAAAGCAAACCAGCAAACATCCAAACCAAAACCTGCATTTGGGACTCCTTTGTGTGTGTGTGTGTGTGTGTGTGTGTGTGTGTGTGTGTGTGTGTGTGTGTGTGTGTGTGTGTGTGTGTGTGTGTGTGTGTGTGTGTGTGTGTGTGCATGTTTACACCACATTTCACTGCAGCACACCAGACACAGCAATGAAGGTGTGTGACAGTGAACATAATTCAAGCGGACCCCTCTGGTGAGGCCAGCGTGGGACACCCTGAGTCATTATGCCACTTTCACCCTGCACTCCTCTGAGGCCCATTGGAGGCTAATCACGTGCCCATGAATATTTCACGTGCACTCCGATGCCTCACTCTCCTATACTGACCCAGCTTTAATGGATGCCAGAGGTATGAGGGCCAGAACAGCGGCATATCAGATACCTGTCCCTAACTGATCAAATGGCCTTTGACAGCAGCAGCAGCAGCAGCAAAGGAGCAGGGCACCTTTGAGAGAGAGAGAGAGGGAGAGAGAGAGAGGAGGGGCGGGGTGCATCCTCATAGCCTATATCCATATCTTACCGTCAATCCTCCGCTTTCCCTCCTCCTCGTCCTCCTCGCTCACTGCGTCTCCCGCATCCCGTCTCTCCGCGCCCTCACGCACCCACTGTACTCTCCTCCCTTTCTCCCGCTCCGCTCCGCCCGATGCATGAAACAAATAAAATATTCAATGGGGAAAATTGTGGTGGGCGATACCTGCTGGGCTATACGGCAGTCATTAGCGCGATGTGTCCAACAACAACTGGGCGTCCTCCCCCTGTGATCAGTGGACTGTGCGCGGCTCTGCTCTGCTGGACCTCACACCCTCCCTCCGTCCTGTCGAGGCTCGATGTCTTCCCCGCTGTGCTGTGTGACTGTGCGTCACGTTGGTATCATAATTCCCACGGGTTTCATGCCCAGTGATGGTGCGGGCTATAGGCCTTATAGCTCCGAGAGGTGAATGGAGGAAAATACGCGGCGATCACTTGCGAAAACAATAATTAGGCGTAAATTAACGCACAGACCCGCTGCTCCGTCGCCGTCCGTCGATTTCTGCGGCTCATCAAGTCCGACTGTCGTTTGTCAGCGTTGATCATATGCTTCCCATATTACATCCTTGCATTTACTGGAAAATAACGTCGACGTGATAACAGCCGCTTTGCATATCCTAGAAGAATCGTGATGAGGCGCAGCAGCACATCAGGACGGACATGGGGACATATCAGGCTGTTCTTTCAACGGCAGGAATCGTTTAATAAAATGATGCTGTAGCAATAAAAAACAAAAAGACAGCAGCTGGACAACCAGGAGAGAGGAGGTTTTTCCGCTCCTGGCCTCGCCTTGCATCCGTCCTTCTCTCTTCTTCTTCTTCTGGCGCTCTCTCTCTCCATCCGCTGGTCCGCTTGTTGCGCGTTCTGCACTCGGGAGCGCGCGACGCGTGTGCGCACGTGCGTGTGTGTTTACGTGTGCGCGTGTGTACGTGTGCAGAAACAGAGAGCAGCAGGGAGAGAGGGGGCTTCGACTATATCACCAAGGTTTGAGTGAGTAACAATAAGCTGCTGTGCTAGGCAAAAGGCGGGGGATATGGAATAAACAGCGGCTCATGTTTATTTAGGCCGCTGTGTCCTTTTACAGGTCTGACCAGCTCGGATTTAGGTTTAGCATTTGCGTTTCTCCAATGACAGGAACATGAAGAGAGGGGAGCTATTGTGTTTGCCTGTGCAGCACAGTGCACATCCAGCGAGCACAGGCACTAGCAGTATTTCCATTAACCTTTGGAGGAGCTTTGTTTAGAGCAGCTCTGAGGGGAAATGTCGCCTATTTGTCAATCTGTCTGTAACACCGGACACTGTGGAATAAATCATCATGTCACTGCCATTTATAAAGCACATCAAACCGACCAATCAACCAATCACACCGTGATGACACCTGATGACATCCTGTCTCTGCAGATGCACTTTTACCCCATCCACTGCTGCCGTTACTGCCATTAGTCCTGTAAGGCTGAAAAAAGAAAGAAAAAAAGGCACTCCGCTGCTTTTCGTCTTTGCATTTAGTAGTAATGGCAGGATAGTTAAGGCTCAGGTCACTCAGAGGATAGAAGAAGGAAAAAAAAACCTCTTAGTCTGCTGAGAGATCAGGAATCGTTGCAAATTAAGATCCGGAGCGATCAGATGAAAGCGCCGTCTATGCGGTTTACATGTGCGAGGAAGTGTGCAAAGGCTAAACACAGTCCTCAGCATGAAAGAAGATGAGTAAGGAAATCAGTGGTTATGTGGAAAAGCCATGTTTCTCCATAATTTTACTTGACTCCCTTTGAATAGCTCTGATTGGTTCTTGTGCAGTCTATAAAGTGGAGCTAGACTTCATAAACACTCAAAGCACAACAGTCACTAACAAAATTATTTTAATGGTTTTGAATTATTCATTGATTTCAGATTATGCATGCTGTGTTTTGATTGGGCGGTACAAATGATCATGTAAGAGAAGAAAAAGTGCACTGCATTACAGAGATGTGTCGTTGAAAATGGAAAAATGGTTCAAATGATCTCCTGGGTGCCATAAAACAAGCCATAATGGCAAGACTTGGCTCACATCTAACCTTGGCTTGATTGTGTGCTTGGCAGCATTCAGAGACATTAAAAGACAGCCAATTCGAAGCTGAGGTCAGCATTGGTTAGCAGCATTCAGAGATCCTTTAGATAGTGTTTTACATAACTTTTTATTAGTTGTTGGCATATCCACACCCACTCATACCAGGGTTATGTGTGCAGGACGACCACAGCTGTTGCAGCCCAGTCGCCAGAATGAAATGATGCCATTGCATGTTTCTGTAAACCGCAGATACGTTAAATATGCATGCTTTATATGTATCATATCAACGTTTCTACAATGGGCATCAAAGTGACTACTTTAGATTACTGGTACATGTGTATGAGTTTAATTTGTGATCAGGACAAGGAGAAGATGCTGGTGGTGTGACAGCAAGGCGAGATGACAGCCGAGCAGCAGACCGCTGATCAAGCTGTGTCTGCGGTAAAGTAGCTGGTACTTTAACCCAAAATCTGCTCCACAAATGGGTTTTGTGCCTAACTGGATCATTATCACAGTCACAACATGAACATTAGATTTGAAGCATTAAGTCTGAACATAAAGAATGCAAAGAAACCTAAAGTTTCCACATATCCATGTTTTGCAGTGACGTACAATACCAACGTTTATTCTGGGGTTGGCTGTGACTCATATAGAAAAGCAAAGCTCATCACATCAGGTAGACATTTCTATTTCCTGAGCCAGATGAGATCATCCAGCTGTGAAAAGGTTTGTTTGGCTAAACAAAACTCTGTTACATCAGCAGCACCAGTTGAAAACTTTGTGTCAAAGCTTTAACGACTAATCGTGGCAACTTTTGAAGACTTTCGGAGTCTCGTCCTCTGCCTGGTCTCCGTCATAATGGTGAGCCTCCTCCATCTTCATCTCCGCCTGCATCCAAGCCTCTGCGCCTTTTCTTCTTCTTTTCCTTCCTCTCATCTTCCACCTTGTATTTCAGCCTTCTCACAGGGTCACTCCAGCTTCGCATGGACTTCGGCTCAAAGTCCTCGCTGATCATGAAGTTCCTGTTGATTAGCTCTGCTGCTTCCTGCCAGTTGCGGTAGCAGTCTGGTCCGAGGCTGAGTATCTCCTTCACTGCATTAGGGATGAGGATGGAGCAGTCTGGACGCAGCACCACCACTGTGGGCAGCTCCTCCACGTTAAACATGGCCTCCAGCTCCCTGTGGACACATGCACACACACACACAAAAGCGCACACACACACACACACACACACACACACACACACACACACACATGCTAGCATACACATTGGCATAGAACTAATGTATTTACACAGTTAGATGTATTTACATTACAATCATCCACCAGCAGGTTGTGCACACAACTAACTGGCCATTCCCACACACCTCCTGTAGGGGTCCTCATAGGGCAGGAACAGGCACTTCTTGGGCAGCTCTTTGAGGAAGCTTTCTTGCTGTTCCTCTGACTGGTCCAAACTGACAGATGAAAGGAAAAAAGGAAGAGCACGTTGCTGTGAGGTATGAAATGGACAGATAAACTCCCATTCAGGACAGCTTATCCAAATGTTTGTGTATTCCAGTCATTATGTGGACAAGTCCAGAGCAAGTGCTGTTATCACCTTAGTATGTGTGTGTGTGCGCGCGTGTGCGGGTGTGTGTTGTACCTAATGTACATGAGAACCAGCTGAGCAGAGCGATCCACGTAGGATTCATCTGTCAATTGTCTGAAGAAGTCGGCCAGCGTGGGAGCAAACTGCTGGCAGCTCTCACAAGCAGCAGATGCAAAGAAGAGCATCAGGATGCGGTTCTGCAGGCGCAGGACGATCTCACGCTCTGTGTCCAGCTCATCCTGGTCCTTGTTGTTCTTCACCAGGATCCGGCCAATGAACAGGTCCACCATGGTGAAGGAGGGCAGAGGCTTACAGGAAGGTACAGGGAGATTAAACACTTTGTGTACATTGGTGAGAATTTTTTACATGCAAACATGAAGAAAGGCAAGACAAAGCAACTTTTTTTGTACAGCACATTTCTGTAATTCAGTGTCCTTTAAAGGGTACTAAAAATACAGCAAAGGTGAAAGATTCACGATTTAAAAAGCGCAAAAGTGCAGTCAAGTGATGAGAGATTCAGAATTCAAAGGTAAACTACTGCAGTTTAAATCAAGTGAAAATAAAGAGCAAAGAACACAGCAAGTACTCCCATATTTCAATGCACAATTAAATTAATGGAAAACAATTTTAAAAGCAATTAAAATGAAGGCCATTTAAGCTAAGAAGGTAAGTGTTACTCATTATGGCCTACTGGGTAGAGCAGGCAGTGTAGACTAGGAAAGTGTTCAGCTTTGACTTAAATGCCTTCAGAGTCGGGGCTTGTCTAATATCATCTGAGAGGTTATTCCAGGTCTGAGCTGCATGATAACAACCGTGCAAACACAGACCAACAACCGTAACACACATAAGAATATCTGACTGTTTTGGTATTTCATGCTCACTGTGTGATTTGATGACTCTGTCCTATAAATTAAACTGTAAGTATTCAGACTTACAAACCTCCCATTGATCATATGAGGCCATCTTGCTTGCTGTTCAGGCAGATAATCCTCACAGTCGCTTACCTCTAATAAATATTATCTCCCCTTGAGGCTGCGAATCCAGGAGAAAAAAAAAAACAGCATTCAAAATGTTGTGGTTCTTGTTCCTTTCAGCTCTTTCTGGACTGTACTTGAATCATTTTCCAGCCTGTCAGTTCATGTTGCGTTCACTCATTCACTGCGCCTCCTTCACCTTGATGGCAGTAGCTGCTCACTCCTTCTTCCTTTGTGTCTCTGCGCTTCTCCCGCCCCCTCCTCTGTCCGGGAGGGAGGGATTGAAAGACAAGGTGACAGAGGGACAAGGGACGACAAGTGCTCACAGTGACTGAGTACATGTGTGTGAAGAAAGTGACTGAATGAGAAAGCATAGAAATTACAGAATGAGAGACGTGCTTAAAAAATAAAAAGACCTTAATGATGTGAGCCACAGTGAGACCTTTATTATTCAGTAACTAATGGAGGAGCAGAACCACAGGGAATATCTGGTAAATGTTCGACTGTTTCACTCTTCTGGGAACAGCACAATACGGCTCATGAAGCCACAGCAGAGACGTACAGACACCGTTTGTGTTATCAGAGTGGAGAATTTATTGTCTTTGGAGATCAATACAACTTCTGTTTGACTATTCAATAACAAAATAAAAATGAGCTCAAGAGACACAACAGAGAGATGCAAAATAATGCTAAAAATACATATTCACACAACTTGGATTTTAAAACACCAGCAGGCGCCAGCGCCTAAGTTTAGTTTAAAGTTGCATTTTTTTTTTTTTGCCACTTGAGACCATAAACAGATCAGCATGTATTGTTTTTATATTATTATAATGAATTTGAATTTGTGTTTGTGGCCACCTGATGAATGTAAGTCGAATGTCACTCTCCTGTTGCTCTGGTTTGGTCTCCACCTACTCCTGAGGAACATATGTGGGTCTGACTTTCTTCACTACAGGTGATGAAGTCATTGGTTGACAAAGTAGTACGACTGGACTGGATCATAATTTGTAAATAATAATAATAAGAAGAATACAGGCTCCATTAAAGTATACCATAGGTCACAGTAGTAACAGTAATAGTGGCATAGTATTTCTTAAGATAGAACAGCTGTCTTATTTGATTCTTGTTAAAGTTTTGTATTATCTGTGCAGGGAGACACAGTTGTGCTTTGCTTTCACGTTTTAAAACAATTTACCTGAGGCAGCACAACAGCGGAGCGTGGATTTTTATTTTCGATTCGACTCTACATGCCACTGCAGGCAGGCAAAATGAGTGTTTCTTAAAGAGCCTGCGAAGAGGCTGCAGCATCCGTAACCAAGAATTAAGCATTTATATGGTTGGATTTGAAGACTGTCTGACAGTGAGCATAAAACTCTTTGCCTTTTGTATATATATTTATATTCTTGTCTCTTTCTCTTCATCTTCTCCTCCATGTTCCTTTATCTCCCTCCTTTCTCTTCGTATCCCACGTTCCATCTTTCTCCTCCTCTTCATTTCCAGCTTTGCCGTTCCCCCATATCTTCCACCATCTCTTTTTCCTCTTGTCGTCCTCTGTCTTGTACTTGAGTTTCCTCATAGGTTCGGTGGCGCTATGCAGATTCAGGTTGTCAAACTCCTCGTTGAGCATGAAGGTCCTCTCAATGAGCTCTGCTGATTCCTGCCAGTCTCGGAAACAGTCGCAACCGAAGCGACAGATGTCCTGAACAGCGTTTGGAGAGAGGACGGAGCCGTCTGGACGAAGGACCACTACGGTTGGTACGTCCTTCACCTTAAACATGGCCTGCAGTTCTCTGGAAAACAGAGAAGCACAGTCACACAGGTATGGCAATGGACACTATTCATAAACAGATTCAGAAATGTCAGAATTTGAGCTGGTTTGGATTCGATTATTCTTTGGTTTACGTCCTCGTTTAGCTTCAAAAACATACACTCAAGCAGGTTAAACATACAAGTGTATTCACAGGCAGTCAATATCTCCATCCACCTACTTCCTGTATGGGTCCTCAAATGCCAAAAACAGAACCTTTTTGTGCATCTCTCTGAGGACTCTTTCCTGCTGCTCCTCTGATTGGTCCAAGCTGGAGAGAGGAGGTGGCAAAGAAATCTTATAAACGATAAAAAAGTGTGAATATGAGTTTATGCAACCAACAACGTCTGCATCAATGAGATAAGGGAGAGGAAACATAGAGACCTGATGTAGATGAGTGCGAGCAGTTTGGGGTATTCGATGTACGCTGGATCTTTCAGCCTCTTAAAAAAGTCATTCAGAACAGGTACAAACTCTTGGCACTTGTCGCTCTTAGCAGATGCAAAGAACAGCATCACGATGCGATTTTCGAGGATGCCGACGATCTCGCGCTCTGTGTTGAGTTCATCCTGGTCCCAGTTGTTCTCTACCAGAACCCGGTTTAGGAACAGGTCCACCATGATGAAGGAAAGGGATGGCAAAGGGTAAAGGCCCTCTGTAGAGAAGGGATGGTGAAACACAGATTTCCTTACATACAGTATGTGCTGTGTATGCGTGAAGTTCATCATCAGCCGTCTACGCCCCAAAGGAAGAGAGCTCCTCTTCCACTCTTGGATTAAGAGATCATCTGAGATCTTCGGTGCAGCATCATGAGTTTGACTTCACAGTTAGTAGTGAGTTCATATTTTCTCCCAAGACAACTTTCAACAAAGAGAAAGAGTGTGAAGCTGTTGCATGCAGCTATGATTACTACATGTATTTGGGAAAAGATGCAACAATAATAGATTTATTCCAATATTGCAAAAACCTACATTGTGGCTGCATTACAGGAAGGTCCATTGGCCCCTAAAAACCTGCTTTCAAATCTTGGCTATTTCTTCCCAGAACTAAATATTTATGACTAAATAAGCAAGAATAAAATGTCAACGATAAACATCTTTAGCTATTTCTTCTGAAAAGTTTTACCGTACAAGCTTCATCAGGACTGTGTGGGTGGGATCAGATTTGACTGACAGCGCATGTAAACAAAACTCCACGACTGCCATGGTTTTTATCTAATGAAAATAAAGTCTAACTGTGGTAGGAGTCCATCACTCAGACACACTTTGGTGTTTGTGCCAGTAAGTTCTGGCCCAACCTACTGTGACAACAAAGACACTTACTGTAAACACTATGTAACTTACATTTCTTCCATATTTAGCCTGAACAAAGAACATTTGTTTACATTGAACACGTCATTTTTGGTGCAGCAGAAGAAGCTCGACATGAGTGTTTGGAACAAAGCAGCTTCAGCATTCTATACATGGATAAAGAATTGCTGCAAAAAAGTGATGAGTGACTGATACCACAATTTCTTATTGATCAGTTTCTATAAATGGAAGGAAGACATTTATTCAGTTCCACTGCAGACGCAGGTCTGCGCATTATCCAGAACGGCCTGGATGTGGTCAATTATGGTAACACTATCTGGAGTCAGACGAGCTGAATGTCTGCAAAGAAATAAAGTATTTTACAGGTTTTCAGGTTTTAAAAACTGAGATCTGGACACCTGATCAGCAGTTTTTAATATATGTATAGAGACGTCCCTACTTGCATACATGCTTACAAATAAATTCTCTGATTGGTTGAGTTATCTGTAGCAATAGCAGGAACACTGAACCAAGTAAGAAAATAGGCCATGAAATGTCACTACCTCTCTCTTTATATGCATAGCTCTATATATTACCTTAGTAACACCATTTTGGATGGATGCTCCCTTTAAGTGATGCTGCTTACTGTAGGATGTTCATTTTTGTGTCGTGGCCCACTAAAGGATATCCAAGCAATAGGCTACAATAGTTTTTGTGGACAAAAGTCAACGTGATAACAGCCCAGCCAGGATCAGCTGGCCAGGAAGAACCAGCAATTTATAGGATGCTGTTGTCTAAGAGCAGACTTATGGCTCAAACAAAAACCACATAAGAAATAAATTTCAGATATAAAAATAAAGTTCAGGCCTAACAGCTCAGAAATGTGCTTTATCTGTCTCGGCCAGCCTGTATTTCACTGTCGCAGCAGTCGCTGCAGGCTGTGAATTGACAGCGATAACCTCACAAATTAGATTTGGCTCTCTGGCTCTGAGCTGTGCCAGATCCATTTGAGACTACAACTGTGGACTGAAACTTCCAAGGCTGATGCAGAAGAAATATGTTTGAAATGGAGCAGCATTGCACCTCACCTGGAAAAAAGAGGATTTACTGGAAGGCTCAGAAAGGTCAGAGCTTAAATCCTACATTTGGAAAAAGTATTTCACAATCATTTCCTTTCTGAAGCTGATCGATCGCAGCTGATATACACTAGCAACAGCGCCTTGTTTTGTTAGTAGCAAATTTAATAGGCCATCAATCTTTGTACATACTGTGGCAGCTGCATATACCACAAGTAATTTACCTCACCTTGAAACTCCTCGACTCCTACAAGGAAAGAAATACATCCAGCTGCTCCTCTCTCAAGCCATATTATTCTTTCTTTGATTTGCCTTCTTTCTGCCTTTAGATCCTGTTAAGTTTGTTATTTTAGTGAAACCTTTCACTGCCTCTTCAGCCCTCTATCTGTAATTTCTTCACCCTGCTCTCTGTGGTCTACTGAGGGAGATTACAGATAGCTGGAGGTGTGGCGGTGCTGTAATTCAGAGGCAGAGGTTGCTTTCCCTCTGTGTTTGTGCGTGTGTGTGTGTGTGTGTGTACTGTGGGCCCTATAACTCCAGCTCAACGGTAGCAATCTTATTACTTAAAGAGAAGAAGGGAGGGAGGAAAGGAAGGATGAAGAACAGTACAAATTGGATTGCAAAGAGAAGACTGACATGTAGGTTAATTAGTGGAAAGATGTTTTACGTTAGCATCAAGCCGTCCATACCGTTTCTTAAACATACCCGCCATTGTCAAGAGGGGCTTGATTAAGGGGACCTTACATACCACAGTGACACGTCTTCTGCCCTGACTGTTTTGAGTGATTTGATAGAATATTTTGCATGAGGCAACTTTGAAGACTGAAACATTAACCTAGCTACAACTTAAAGGCATAGACCACCAAGAAATCAAACTCCCATATTGTACAGGATCTTTTCCCCAGGAGCCGCATGTTTCTCACTTTTGACTTAATGGAAAAGATAGGAGTCACTCAAGCTTAGATTTTTGGGCCTAAAGATTCCTATAGTCCTATCTTAGCCATTCATTTTGTTGTTTGGACCAGCACAGGATCTACATTGTGCTGTACTGCATTCCCTGTCTGCCCTGTAAACAAAGTTGACGTCATTGTCGTTCACCCTCTGAGTGAAGCCTCCTAACCTGTGCCAAGCTTTCCTTCACAGCCAAACAGTGATAGTTGTGGTCTTGCTAATTGCTGATGTCATTCATTTACCCCTCGGAGCTTTATAATGATTCTGTTGCATCCTGTTATCAAGGTGATTTGACGGCCAGGATGCGGAAGCGTCAAGGAAATGAACTGAGACAGTCAATAGTTTGAGTCCAGCCTAGTTCTAGTAAAACCCCAGCAGGGCCTACTGTAGAAAAGTGGCTATTGATCTGCTGAGGCACTTGCAGAAAATACCTGGCTTAATCTCAGAGAGGGGTGAGGTAAATATAGAGATGGAGAGAGAGAGAGATCTAATAGGATTAGTCTGAGCCACACAGACGTGCCAATGCACGTGGATACACACAGACACACAGAGACACACAGAGACACACAGAGACACACAGGTCCTCCTGTGACATAATAAACATATTCTTACTGTGGACATGTGAGCAAACACACACACAGCACATGCTAAAGCTTTTTAGCTGTGCTAGTCGCATGGCTTTACTGTCAGATGGTACACCACCTTAAATCTCTTTCAGTGTTTTCCTCAGGATGAAATGTAATAACTTCACTGATGTGTGACCCTTTTATCTCGTGCTATCATTAGGTGCACATTTCACCATGTCCCACACTTTGGTTTATGATCAAACATCTGCAAACCTAATGACAGCCCCTTCATCTTCAGCTGTACTGTGTTCAGTACTAATTAGCAAATGTTAGCATGCAAACACGCTAAATGGTAAATATTACCGGCTAAAGAAGTGTGTCATTGTGAGCATGTTAGCATGCTGAAGGTAGCATTTAGCTACTAGCACCGCTGTGCCTAAATACAGCTTCACAGTTTGGATTTAGTGTTAAAACTTGCAAAAGAAAAAGACAACCTTTATCTCGAGGAAAGGGGCCTTTCTGTGTGGAGTTTGCATGTTCTCCCCGTGTTCACCTGGGGTATCCTCCAAAAAAAAAAAAACCCACTGAAAACATGCAAGATCACCACCTTTGCCCTCTTGACACAGAAGGAACTGAGGCCACTGTCGGCTGGCAGCCCACCGCTCCTGGTCTGTCGCGGAGGAAGGAATTCCAGGATGGGTTAAATGCAGAAGAAACAAATTCACTAAAAACATGGCATGTGCATGTAGAGTTGTTGTTGTTGTGTTCACCGAAGCATGGCATGTGCATGTTGTGTTGTGATTAATAAAGTGTGTCTAACAAATATGCACACCAGACGTTTGTAATGAAATCATTTAAAGTCTAAAGTAGAATTTTCTAATTCAATGACAAAATTTCTGTGTTCAGTATAAATATGATGAAACTGTCAGTACAGCAGGGTAACGCTTGACAGGTTAAAACTAAATGAGGGATCCTGTGTCTTAGCACAGTGAGGGAGGAGGAGTAACAGCGGACTGCTTCAGTCCAAACTGATCATTATGTGCTGGCAGGGCAAGCGAACACCAGCAAGGACTAATTAAAAGAAACGTCTCAACCATAGACCCTGCCGGGTTGTTGGACATCACGTCTGTACTGAAATAAAACTGCTGTGTCGCCTAAAAAAAAAAAAAAAAAAAAGAAGGTAGCGCAAAGTGTATTTTGATGTTTCAGCCGCTGCAGCTCAGACTAGACGTGAACCCACAATTTGTCAGTGCTACCATGTACTTTTAACTGAGCTTAAAGGAATCGAGTATATCCCCTTGTAGTCCGAGCTAAATTCAGTACAAGACAACCAAACAGGCCTTTCATTATAAAAGTTTTTATTCATTCTTTGGTTAAAAAAGAGACACTCTGCAAAACACAGAGACAAAACGTGAAAAGTTACTAAAAAAATCTATATTCACTTTTTTTCTGATCTTGAACAAACGAAATGCAACAAAAGTTGCAACTGATACATTCATGAGTGAAAAAATAGAAAAGGTTATTAAGTAACAACTTTACTTCAATAACATACTGGTGACTTGGAGCTAAACACATCTGGCGATTAAGGGTTACAACGAGACATCGCTTCAGGCCGGGAACCACTGAGAGTACAGCAGAGTGTAGTTCTGTGTAGAAGAGATGTAATATTATCTTTGGATATTTTAGAGGCTCCCATTCGAAACCAAAACATTATGCAGCTTTAGCATGTAATTAGTTTTGGTGATGTGAAGTTGTTGAAATGTAACTGGAAGTCATTTAGAGACATTTAAGAGTAAATAATGCATCTTCTCCCGTTTCTTTGTTAAAAGGTACAGAAAGAGGGAATTTCTGTGTATATAATGTGGTATTCAGTCTGGGAGAAATAGTATTTCTTTAGAGGACCAGGCTGTGGTCAAGGGATGTGCGTTGGATGCAATAAATAAAACAGAAGCCGCTAGCTGACTCTTCAAGAGTTAAATCTACATCTAACCTCCTCTGTTCAGAGAAAGATCAAATAGTGGATAGATCAAATAATTCTATTTCATTGTGACTGTATGTATACCTGGGACAAATAAACTTGATCGATTGATTGGAGAGAAATGTACACCGATAAGCATTTGTCCCTCGTCTACTCTGCCTGCCTTCCCTCCCTCCTCTCCTCTATCCTGTTATATTCCCTCCGCCTTATCCATTTCCCCCACTATCACAGCTTTGTTCTGTCTCCCTCATCCTTATCTCTGTATACCAGAGTTTGCTCCCATCTCTCCTCCTTATGTCCTCTCCTCGTCATCACAGCTCGTCCCGTGTGCTCCAGTTCTCCAGCTCAGACTGCAGTACATCAGAGTTCTGGGCCTCAAAGCTCAGCTCCCCCTGCTCCTGCGTTTTCCTCGACTTGGCTCGGTCCCAGTCGGTTTTGACGGTCTCGTTGTCCCAGACCACCGATGTTTCCGTGTCGCTGATGTAGCCTGGGTCTCCTGTGTAATGGGTTGGATACACCAGAAGCGGCTCAGCAGAAAACGCGTGCAGGTCCCGACTCTCAAAGCGGTCCATGTACTCTGAACTGAGGAGTGAGAGCAGCAGGGATGTGGTTAGGTTAACAAGAGCTCAAAACACCAGACAGATAAGAGGAACAGAAAGAGGATGAAGGGACGGAGGGGTTTTACTCACACTGGATGTTTGTTGTACATGACAGGGAGGAACTCATCGACAGGAAGCATGTTTTTCAGAGGTTCGGCCTGAAGGAGTTTCTGGGCTCCTTGTAATGACAACATGTAGCCGAGTGTCCAGTAGGAATAGTCTGCCTCCACCAGATTGTGGATGTTCGGTACAGACGTCTCTGGGTGGTCCACCTGCATTCGCTTCCGTCCAATGTAACTGAATTTCAGATAAGAGAGACAATAAATATCAATAGCACGTAACTTGGAAGCCAGTTACAGCAACATTTATCACAGCATTTCAGACCTGAATGAACCCAGAGAGTACAGAATGGTGGAAGTTATCTTATGAGCCGCGTTGCAGCATCTGATTTCATGTAACACTGTTCCACGACAGAGAAGCAGCATGGTCCTCCGACAGTCGAGTCGAGTGGATGTTACAAATGCACTGTCTTGAATTGAGTGTGTGGCAGTCAACAGCTCAAGTCACTACATCACAAAGCTTCCAGCAACATTGCTCTGCTCTGACTGTGGACGTGGGCAACAATACAAAAGTATTTCCCCAAATAAAATGCAGTCGTCGTCCTTTATTCCAATCAATTACAGTTGCAAAGTGAGAGATTCTTCAACATGGAAACACTGGAGTCCCGTGGATAATGTAGCAGGACTATAAGCTATGGTTATGGCCATCAGTTTGAATTATTTAAATTGTGATTCTGAGAAAGAAATGAAAGAAAGAAATGTTTTTATATTCAGTTTGGGACGATGGGTGGTTTAATGTAATACATTAACCATGAGCCTCCACCACTGTTTCTATGGAAAAGATGCCGATCAAAGCAGAAAATTCAGAACAGTTCGGTTGGAACAAAACACTGCACCACCACAGTTCAACAAAAAATTTACTTAAAACCTAAAAGTGAGTTGATTTAAACGTCTGAATTTATTACACTGTATCACATATAACACTATTAATTGCAGGTTTTTAAGCTTTTAAATGCTTCTTAGGAGTTGTTGGACTACCGAACTGACGCCTTGATTCTACTGAGGCTCTTTGATGTTGTGTGAAAAAAAAACAAAGATATTTTCTACTGCAGTTGTTCATTTCTGAGCAAATGATGGGAGACCTTTACGACCATACAAGCTTTGGAGGCGCTGTCAGGCACCTGACATTTTCCATTCAGAAAATGAACGCTACTTCTACGTTAGGCAACAGGTTCTCCGGTATTTGTTCATTACTATTTCTTTAATGGGAAAATCTGTTGCAGTCTGACTGTTTAAATGTCTCCGGTCGTAATGTCCGGTCAAAATAATTCCTGAATTAGATGTGAAAATATTCGGCCTGTACATGCTGTTTTTCCTGCTGCTTCACTGATGTCCGCCCTCCCTCTCACTCCTCTCCTGATATTTTCACATCTAACTCAGTGAATTAAGGGTTTATTTTAACCAAACAAGAGTTAATGAGCGTAACAGTGGACAGAACAAGAAGGTTTTGGTGAGTCATATTTTGTTTCTGTTGAGTTCGAACAAAATGTTTTTGAAAATTACTGTTTCTGTAAATGGAGTCTGGTGGCTTTGGCGAGGAATATAGAGCAACTGTTGTGGTGTAAAAAAAGGATCTCTTGTAGTCTTTAACAAAAAGGAATCCTTTCCATAATATTGTCAGACACTTAGAATAACAATCTCAGCCTGTCACTTCCAAAAGCAAACACTTTGAGTGGACGTACATGGACAGGGCTCAAATGCCTGGAAGGATTACATTGCAGCTACTGGCTGCAACACTCTCCCTCAATACTGGACCAATTTCAAAAATTGTTGTCCCCATTAGTCGCTTAGACACAAAAACATGGGCAAATAGAGTCCATAAACACAGACAATATTTGCCCAGATATTTCTCCTATTTGTCCAGGACACTGGAATCCAGGACATGTGAACCGGCACCAGAAACTCGTCTAACTCGTCCCACTTTGTTATCCTCACACTCAGTAGTGTGATGCTGACATGCATGCATTTTCTACATCGGATCAGTGGTGTCTGAGATATCATGTGTGACAGATGGGCAGATTTCACCACAGGGGGACGATAATCCTCTCTGTTTGCGACATCATGCTTTTCTTCTGTTGCAAAGCGTCACTCACATGAGATCCCAGTCCAGCTTGTGTGTCGTCACCTCCTGCAGCAGCGTCTGCAGACGACGTTTGAAGAACACCTCGAAGCGGAGGTCGTCCTCGATGACCAGGGAGGTCGGCAGACCACGGTCTACTATCTACGCACACACACACACACAAACACATGAATTTAGTGATGATGACGAGCTGGCATAAGTTTTACTGTGATGGAAAAGTTTCTTCAGTCCTTTACTGGTATTAAAGACATCTGTCGTTCGTTCAAAATTATTACAAGGATAGAACTATTTTTGAAACATATTACATTTCACCCACTAAGCTGCGTTTCCTCACGCAGAGTTACTCTGTTTTCAGTAGTTAATGTTATCTACCGTGTATGTACAGATGGACACAGAGGGCCTACTGCCTGTCCATGCATCTCACCTCCTTCCAGATGTTGTAATGAGAGAGGAAACAACCCAGTTCCCCCTTGGTGAGAGGCCGACCGTGATAAGGGTCTTTGTATCCCGGCAGCATCTGAATCCCCATGGACTCTATATCAGTCTTGTTCAGAGCTCTGAGAGAAGGAGACGGATACACAGAAGGATACACAGAGAGATTAGACATGGAAACAATAAATCACATGGATGTGATGTGTGTCGTCTTCAACAAAGAGTTCAATAAAAGGAAAAGAAAAGCATTGAAGATGGTGTGATAGTTTTTTTTTAAATCAGGTAATAGGAGAAACAATTCTATAAAACACGACACAGCCTAATAACTGGAGAGCCTACATAAAGATTAGAGCGACATTTTCCTCACAGATACGCAGATGCGCTCAAATTACGTGTTCGGAGAATCTTTAAATGACAGCATGCTCCCACTACTCTTCACCTTGTTGTTTGTCTCAGCTCAGCCTTCCTACATCAATCTACGTGGCATGCTGCAGAGGCACAAATCAGGAAGACACAGGCAGTGGGGGAGGAAGAAGATGGGATACGTACTTGCCATCCACAGCAGCAACAACCTTACAGCTGAGCTCCTGCTCGTACAGCGCTCGTAGCATTCGCTCACGACGGTCAGATCTCCGCACCAGATTGATCATAAACACCTGGGTGCACACAAACGCAGAACCTCACACATGTGTCGTTATTGTGTGTGTATTTATGTGTGTGTGTGTGTGTGTGTGTCTGTACCTCATCAAAGCCCATCTTGTTAGGCTGTTTGGGAGAAAGAGACAGGAAGCTGGAGGGCTCCACTGGAGGATTTTTCACTTTCAAAGAAAAAAACAGGGGGTTAGGTTACAAAGAGAATTAGTAATGTGTTGAAACAGGGGCTCCCAAACAGAGGTACAGGGATCCTCAGGAGATTTCCAAGGAGCTCTCAAAAATGAACCACAGTTTAACTATGGCTTTGATTTTACATCCTAGAATTTAGCCAGACAACAATATGTTTAACAATGGCTATTCTATCATTGGTAGCAGTATTCATGACTTAACATTTCACAGTCAGTCCTACTGGTCTTTCCTCACCTGTGATGCATACATGCTGTGCAAAGAGTGCAGTATATATAGTAGAATATAATGTAAGAAAAGAGCGACCATGCCCTAATTCTGCTAGCATGGAATCTATTTTGGGAGTCCCTGAATTATGGGGACATTATCTATCACATTTCATTTCCATTTTAATAGCACTCTTTTGTGCACTCTTTCCTCTCCTTTTGTACTGTATGTGTCATCTAAACAGCCTTCCACAGCTTACTGCAACTGCCAACGTCTTAAACAGAAAAAAATAAAACTAGCTGCAGATACATTTTTAGTAGAGAAAGTTTTCTGGCGCCCGTGTGTGTTTTGTGTGCACTGCATTCGCACGAGATAAGCAAAGTCTACAGTTAACTCGAATTTACTGACATTATCCCCCAGACATGATATCAAGTCTCTGCGTAACATGCACTTCCTGAACGACAAGTGCAATAAGCCGCATGTATTTGCCACCAAAAGTAGGCACCCCGGGTCAACATTTCGGCTACTGTGAATGGCTAAGTGTGTTTCCACACAGCAAGTTAAAGATGACACGTTGCTTAAATGTCTTAAACAAGATTATTTTCATATTTCCTTTTTTTTTTTTAAAGTTTCAAAATAACATAACAGCAAAAGGGCCAGAGGCAAAAAGACCCTGCGTGGTGAGTGCTTTGTAACACCCCCTTTGGCAAGTATCACATTTTGTAGCCAAGAGTCTTTCAGTTCTTGTTTGGGGGATTTTCAACCATTTTTTCTTTCAAAAACCTTCTTCTGTGAGATTTATGAGCCGTCTTCCATGTACTTCTCTTCTGATGTCTATCCACAGATTTCTGATGATGTTCAGGTCGGCGGGCTGTGAGGGCCATGGCAAAACCTTCAGCTTGCGCCGCCTGAGCTAATCCATTGTGGATTTCGAGGTCTATTTAGCGTCATTATCCTGCTGTAGAAACCATCTCTTTTCATCTACAGCTTTTTTACAGATTGTCTGATGTTTGCTTCCACAATTTGCTGTTTATTTAATTGAGCGTATTCTTCCTTCTACCAGTGAAATGTTCCTCCGTGCTTCTGGCTGCAACACAAGCCCAAAACATGATCGATCCACCCCCATGCTTGACAGTTGGAGAGGTGTTCTGTTCATGATTTTTTTTTTCTCCAAACATATCTTTGCTCATTGCTGCCAGAAAGCTCTATTTTAATTTCGTCAGTCCACGGGACTTGACTCCAACATGCATCAGATTTGTTTAGATGTTCCTTTGATAACTTCTGATGCTGAATTTTGTGGTGAGGAAGCAGGAAAGGTTTTCTTCTGATGACTCTTTCATGAAGGTCATATTTGTGCAGGTGTGACTGCACAGTAGAACAGTGCAGCACCACCTCAGACTGCTAAATCTTCATAAAGGTCTTCTGCAGTCAAACAGGGGGTTTGATTTGCCTTTTAAGCAATCCAACAAGCAGTTATCTCTGAAGGTTTTCCTGAGTTTCCAGCCCTCGACTTGACCTCCACCATTCCTGTTAACTACCATTTCTTAATTACATTACGAACTGAGGAAACAGCTACCGGAAAACACTTTGTCATCTTCTTACAGCCTTCTCCTGCTTTGTGGGCATCATTTATTTTAATTTTCAGAGTGCTAGGCAGCTGCTCAGAGGAGCCCATGGCCACTGATTGTTGGGACAAGGTTGGAGGTGTAATTTAGGTGTATTTATAAAGCTTTCATCATTTGGCCTTTCCTTATGATGACTGTGATCAAGCCTCAGCCACAACAAGCTGAGAAAGGCCAGAGACCTTAATAAAAGTTATGTGAGAGCTCAAATCTCTTGGGGTGCAAAAATGTCTGCATGGTGCTCTTTTCCAAAAATTGTACAAAGCAAAAATAATGCACTTGTCTTTCTGAAAATGTTGAAGAAGATGTTTCATCTTTAACTTTATGAATTTCGATCATTTATTTATTTAACTATTCACTGTAACAGACGTTTTGCATGCCACTGTGTTAGTTAAAAACGAGAAGCTTCACACACAGGATTCACACAGGACTAATATTACCATGTGACCTCTGCGTTTGGGGAAATATGGGAGGTAATTTGGAATTTTAACTTTAATTTAAAAAAAATGATGGACATGACAGATTTGCAAGGAATTAAGATCATAGATGACCTCTGCATTTATTACAAATTACTTTGTCCCCAGGTAATACCAGTCTTGAGAAAAAAGGGTTTAAGTCTAATTAAGTATGTGGTTTTTAGGCAGAGGCATACAGTTTATTTCTCTGCTATGTAACTCGATACCTCTATAACTCAATGTAACTTTAGAACTGTGTGCTACTTCCAGAAACCCTTTTCATTAAAAGTCCACTTTAGCTAAACATAGGATGGAGAAATCCATTAAATGCAAAACCTGCGGACCAGCACAACATGACACTGCAAGTTGAAGATGAAAGTGGACTAACACCAGATCAGTCCATCTGAAACCAACAAATTCCCATTGTAAAAAGACATAATAAGGTGTTGAGTGTCTGTTTAAGCGCTTTATCACAAGCAAACACACTCCCTTTTGCTAAAACCGAGAAACACAAAGAAATCATTCTGGACTTTCTGGGCGCTCTTGACTCACCCATGACCTCAAGCTGAGTATGCAAGAAGCTCTCCATCTCATCCTGCAAGGTTGCGTGGGAGGGCATTGGAACTGGAAAATACCCATAAGTTTCTTTGTTGCACACGTACATCTGCACATCTGAAAAGAAAAAAAGAGGAAAAACATGCTCACAAAACATGCCTGGAAGGACATTTTACCAGCCCTCTGATAACAAATCCACCTGTGTTGCATTTGGCGCACCTGCCATGCGAGCTGAGTAGGCAAAGACGATGACGTCATCCAGGGGCCAGCTGTACTCCGGGTGAGGTGGATAAAAAGCCAGCTGACGAGAGGCCTCTTTCTGTAGGTCCACCAGGTAGGTCGAGTGGACCATCGGTACAGCAAAACAGCCGCGACGTTCCCGCTTACGGATAGGCATGTAGGCTGGCGTACGCTTGTAATAGCCCTGCAGAGAGTGCACATGAACACTGTGCTATTCAAGAGGAACTACATCTTAGACTTGATTGAGAAAATCGGCTGTCCCCAGTCTGCGATGTATGTCTCTGTGACAGTTTACAGGAAGACATATCTGAAGCTCCACGTCCTGATAGACATGTTTATTGCCTTTTGGCTACAGGCCTGTTAACTGTCATGGAAGAAAATGTTCTTTGTGGGAATCAGAGAGGCAGACTCTTGGTTTGAGTTGGTTGATTTCGTGCTGGAGGACAGACAATGTCCACATGTCTACTACTTGAAAAGAAGCTGAGATGCATCCTATCTAGACAGAAATAGATCACAGACAGAACTGTTTCCAAGACCTGCAAATAAAGATGCAAGTCTGTCAACGTCACTTTGATTAAAAATTTTAAAAATCAGTTCCACACTGTCAAATCTTTACAAAAAAGATAAGAAGAAGAATGAGGAATGAGATATATCTCAATTAAAATATATTGAAGCCTACAGTTTTGAGTAAGTTTTGTCAGCAGCACAAACAGACTGAGAAGGTGGAGTAAGTTAAACATAATGAGCTGTGTACCAGCCACACACTCTGCTGACATCACAAACCTTTATCGGAGCTACATGTGGTGTCAGATCAGTTAAGCCTCAGTTCACCCCTGAGACAAATCATTTACACACTGAATACAATATAAATAAGAAAACTCACCTCCGCCTTCATATTCAAACTCATTTACAGTGTTTCTGAAGTGAATTACTTGCACAAATTTGATTTCCTCATGCATAAGAAAAAACATCAAGTGTAAAATTCCTACAAGATCATATTTCTGTGTTATGGGGGCGGCAAGAGATGTGCTCCATTATTCAGCAGGACGACATGAAAAGTGACATTTTACTTGCTATCAGTAACCCACAGAGTTCAGAGCAGACGTTTATCTGGATTGCATTATTCATCAAAAGGTGTAAAAAAGTGTTTTTTTATACTGACATTATAAAGAGGCGACGCCTGATAAATAATCTTCAAAGTCTGTTAGTTGAGTTTGTGTGTTAGAATGAAACAGGATGCTAGTGGAAACTTTATTATGTGTTGTTATGCAACAATACAGAGAAGAAGAAATCCCCATTTCTTTTTCTACAGCTGTACTAACATGCAGCTCCTCATTGCAGGTCCATGCATAATATTTGTACAATAGTCTTACAGGGATTTCTGATTGGGTGTGACAGCTGTAAGGTGGCCTAAAGTGGCCTAAAATCCAGATTCCCATAAAGTTGGGACGCTGTGTGAAGCCATGTTACCAGTGAACCTGTTTACCTGTGGGAGGGAACATTAAACATTAAATATACTGTCTTTGTAATGAGCATATGTCAAAAAAATGATTAGCAACTTATCACATGTTGCATTTATGTTTTTGCAGTTCCAAATTTTTTAAAAGTTTAATCTGATTTATAATTTCACTATACTATATCAGGATATTCTTACAGTAGGCACTGTATTTATACGTCTCTTTGCCAGGTGTCAAATGAGTGAATATACTGGTCAAACAAACAAACTGAGAGCAGAATATTTATACCACCCTCATAAAGGATACATTACACTTAATGCAATGTTGAAATCTGGTGCAAAGGAAGCGAAGGAACCTGAAGTACCTGAAGCTGTTAAACAGGTGTGAACGGTTCACAGCATAAAAACAAAACATCTGCAGTACCTGTGAAGTCATGCCGCACCAGAAGTTAGAGTACGCAGCTCTTGACTCCAGCATGGGTGCTACAATAGTCTTGTTCTCGCTCATCAGCTTCCGCAGCACATCCGGCCTGATGAGCAGGTTGTCACAGTCAGCCACCTGCAGACGGAGGAGAAGGGCACAATATTGACAACGACTGCACACAAACGCGCACATGCATGCACACACAAAATGTCAACTGCTGCCACTAAATGATTGATTGGGCCGCAGCAACATGGTTCACCGAGAGCTGTGAGCATTCGCAGCTCTCCCTTTCCTCAGCCGTTTCGTCTCACCGCCCAGAGCTTCCAACGAGCCGGGCAAGCAGACTGCACTTGTATTTGCTGCAGGCTGTTCTGTACTCTGGTGTATTTACTAAAAATGCTGTTCCGTGTCCAGAGAAGAATGTTTTTTGTTCAAAGCCAAAACATTTAATCGTGGTGTGTGTTTGATGTGTTTCACCACAAGCAGTAAATGAAGATGGCTCACAGTCAAACTGCATTTTCGTCAGCCAGAATATTTGTTCCACGTGTTTCATCACAAATCAGTAAAAAGAAAATTCACGACAGAATTGCCAAAAATATGTCTGAAGTAGTTCAGACGTGTTGCATATTTGTTGACCAGAGACGACTGACAAATGTATTTTTCAACTGTAAAACGTCGTGCTCAGTACAAATCTTGGTCATTGTTCTTTAATAACCAGATTTAAGAATCCTTATGAAAGACTTGGTTCATAATAGCTGTGAATGTAAAAAAATAGCAAAATACTCTCAAATATCAACATGCATTTTTCATATTTTACATGAAGTAAATAACTTTTGGCAGGCAAGTGGTGTTAAAATCAAGACACCTGTTAGAAATCTACATTTTAACTAACCATCAAAGTTAACCGTTGACCTTGGGAATACGCATAAGAAAAAAAAATCCCGACTCGGGGTCTACTTGCAAGCTTTTTCCGAGGATTAAAAGCTTGAGGAAAACATTTTAACAATCGCTGAGCAGCGCATGTGATGTATTAACATGCAGGTAACCATAGCAACAAGGCTTCACCCACCTTCTCCTGTACTTTATTATATGAGCACAGATCTTTCTGCGCTATTTGGCGTTACTTTAAATCTGCTGGAGCAAAATGGCACTTAATAACAGACAACTGTGAAAAAACACTTTCCTTCTCTGCGTTAGAGTTTAAAACAAAAACAAAATTAAAAGATTAAATAAATCTGTACGAGTGAGAGGTCATTGAAAATGTCTTTTGGTCACTGATTTTGTCACTTGACTACAGTTCCTTTTGCCTCCTCCTCCACTCATTTCTCATTTTTAATTTTGACCCTGTTACCCTGAACAGGTATAAGCAGGTGTAGGCGACGGATGAATCGGCTCATACTTATCCACATCTCCTCACACATCTGAGCGGATGATAACGTACCAGGAGGTAGTCGGCCCAGATCTCACGGGCGGTCTCCAGCGCTGCCTGGCGGAGCTTCATTACATGTTCATAACGAAGATTATTCCAGTGCTTAGGCCCTCCCTCGTCCTCAAAGGCTCTGAGACGTGCACAGACAGACCCGTTCAGTAATCTTCTTACATCACTCGCACACACACACACACACACCCACACACACACACACACATACACATACTATACCTTTGTTCATCGTCAGGCCTCCACTCCACATAGTGATAATAATTCTGCACCTTGATGAGCCACTCTCTCAGGATGGCTGTGGTGTTATCTATGTTGTGATCTGTCGCCACCCTGTGGGAGGACGAAACACAGCAGAGAGAGACACACAGGCCATGATTGAGGAGCGCACCTTGGTCAGCAGTACCACCAGCTGAGTACCATATTCTCCTCAATGATCCCGTGTTACTTTGTCTTCAGGGTACATACGTGGAAAAAACCTCTATCACTGTGTGCCGAATTTTCCGTTACCGACAGCGACAGCAAACCTTCTGCATGCTAATGTTGTATTTATAAATATTAACCAGCATTTCTTATTCTGTCACTCACGCTCTCACTGCTGGAGCTCCATTATTTCCTGGTCCTGATCTGCTCAATTCATTTATTACAGTGAGCTCACGTCTCTACATAAATAATGCTTCCACTTATAGTAAGAAGTGATGTGTATTTATACGCTCCCGTTGCCTCACACGTAGACGAATGAGCGCAATCAGCTCAATAAACTGAGGTATGCAGATTTTAAATTAGAGCAACAAAAAAAAAACAACCACAACAGTATCTGATTGGTACTCAGTGTTTAGGTGTTGGCAAATGTATTATCAGCGGCATTTTGGAAAAGTTTGAATCCTGATATAGTAAGTAATTAATCAAGCAGATATGCAAAACTTTTTAAATTTGCAGCTTCTCAAATGTAGAGAATTTGCTGTTTTTCTCTCTTGTATTTGTAAATACAGCCTGCGGAATGAGTCACTGTCCATTTATTCAAGCTACAACACTCAAATAAAAACTGTAGCACTGCCTTAAAGCTGAAATTGATTTTCTTTTGGCTATTTGTGGGCAGCAGAACAAGCTGAAATCAAAACACTGTCAAATTACAGTAATTAGCAAACGATTACAGTCAATTACAGCCATTTTCACCATTTTTTGGCTTGTATGAAAATACTGATCACTGATCACTGTAAGACTATTGTCTGCAAGAAGACAACATTTAAGATACATCTCAATCTAACCAGATGACACTGAATTCTTAATTCACTATTGATATAATATTTATCATCCATCTCTACTTTTGGCTTTTCATCCTCTGAGGGTTTTGCTGTCATTGGAGTTGAGCTGCACATCACTAATGTCAGGCGTGGACAAAGAAGAACAAAGACAGACAATAGGGGCTAAGAAGGGGAGGAGCGGCATTTGTCTGCTGTCTGTGTTATCATAACAAATCTCAGTGTGTGTCAGTGAGGGGCACAAAAACACCGCAAGAGAGAGAAAGAATGTGTAAATATGAGAGAAGTGGATCTACTCCCAGCCCTGTCGTGTACTGAGTGACAGTCTGCGTGCTGCAGGTTTTACTTTCCCATCTGTCTGTGGCGTTTTAACACCGCAGTGCTGGTACAGCACCTACATGTGACCAACTCACCCATCCATCTTCTTCCTCTCTCTGAACCCGTCTACCTCTCCCTCTCTGACTGCTGTGGAGTTTGAATGAGCAGAGGCAGTGAATAAAAATGGGTTTATTGAGAGTAAATATTTGGGATTGCTTGCATGCCAGCAATAGAGCCGTGCCTAAAGGATAAGAGCGCTGCGAAAGAGGCAGGGGGCTGAAAATGGAAGATTAATGGATTGATTATATCCATCCTGCATGTCCCTACAGAACAGACACACGTATAGACACAAGGCAGTGTCAATGTATGTGTGTCTTTGCGGCTGCTTGCCAAGTGCTCCATCTTAACCTGTCAGGCTGATAACTGCAGGTATCGACAGGTGGCTGCCGTGCAGCTCAGTTTACGTCTTTTACGTTGCATTTCACAACTCTTTATGTCTGTTCATCCATTGAGGGAAGAGATATGTTGTAGATCAAAGCAACCGCGCAGAAAACTGAGCTCTGGCTGCCACATGCGCACAGTTAGACTCAGGCTCAGAGGCAGAATTTTTGTCTCAGGCACGAGGAGAAAAGCTCAACATCCGGGCTGGTTTGTTTTAAGAGACTCACGGACACTTGAATTCCTCATTATAGCTCCCAGTGAAAAAGTTCAATTCACTCCAAGCAAAGCACCCTCTTGGATCAAACAAGCAGCTCATAGGAGTGAATGATTAATTTTAATCCACATTCACGCAGTCCCATTAAACACAGCTCTGCTTGAGGCTGTTGCCGAGACATCTGATCTAACCTGTCAGATCTCAACGCTGATGAACAGATTAACTTGATCTTTAAAGACAGATCTACTGGCACGGGATCAAAATGAGAAGAGGAAGCGAGCAGTGTTGTGGGCAAGAATAAAGTGGAAGACTGGGGGCTTGGTGACAGAGCAACAGGCTGACGGAAAGGAAAGTAAATCCTGCAGAGGACAGTTATATAGACAGCTTCACACACACAAATGTACGTGGATTTAAAACACTTTTATAACAGTATTGGTTTTGTTTCCAGTCGAGTCTGCAGGAAGACGATGAGGAAGGGGAAGAGGGAGGGGAAAGAAAACGTAAGGGAGGAGTAGAGGGGGGAAAACCGGAGGGGCGACGAGAGAGAATATCTATGACTGAATGGAATCTTTCATGGACACGATTCTGCTGCTGCAACGCGCCCTCCGCGCGCCGCAACCGGGGCCAAGTCCAGACAGCAGCCCGGCGGGTGTGGAGCCACGCTACTTTAACTTTCACTCACTTCACTGCAAACGTCTGGAAATAAGGCGCTCGTGCGTCTACCTATATCTTCATAGTAACACAGTGGTCCCCACCTAGCTCAAACTTACAAGCGCACGCGCAAACGCACGCAGAGTTTTCCTGTGTCTACATGGGCTTGACGTGTCCCTGGTGCTCCCGAGCTCACATTGATGTTAAATTAACCACTTTGTTGCCAATTTAATATTCCTAAAATAAATCCAAAAGTTTTGATATGACACAGACTGACGTTCCCTGTTATTCCCCACACTGTTGGCACTCACCAAAGCGCAATGCGGTCCTTCGGGTAGTCGAGGCGCTCGATTGTCCCGAGGAACAGCGGCAGAGAGTGCGCCGAGTTGCGGCAGACCAGAGCGATGACGACCCGGGGAGCGAGGAGCGGAGACTCGGGGCTCCAGCGCTCCTCGGGGAAATATCCCCGGCTCGGGCCCGGCAGGAGAACGAACAGCAGGGCAGGCAGTAGCGAGGTGACCCGGAGCATGGCAGGGGAGAGAAACTCGTTGGTGACGCGGCGGACAGAGAAGGGCAAGGAGGATGTAGAGAGCAGAGAGTCCCGCTGTTGTGTTATGCCGACAATGGGTACATGGCGGAGTACCTCGTCTGAAGGAGCTGGCTGAATTAAAGGGCAGGTCTGGATTGGTTAAAGGGGAATTCGCTGTTCTCAAAATACAGACGAAAGCCCTCCTCTCTGTGCCCTGGTGAAAATGAATCATACCATATTTTATCAGGTTTGGGTTTAAGCTGACTTATATTTAATAAAAAAACAACTTATGTATCCTCTAAGGCCAAGCAGAGCATTAGGCTGCCCTCTGCAGTGTGCGGTCCTTCCCTTTAAGAACAGATCCAGCTGTAGAAGCAGAGGGTTCGCTCCATTTGTGTACGCGGGTGCACCGCCGACCGAACACACGGCGGCTTTCAAGGTAGATTGTAGTCTGTCAGCCAGAGACAGCAACCACGTTAATTGTCAGATGACAAAACAAACAACGATATCAGCCTACAGGTCAAAAACCATGGCAGCTTGACAAATAGTTGCTAACGTGGACAGTGATCGCGTTGTAATGGTGCGGACCCGCACAGAGAGCGATATTTGGGCGTGTCCCTGTGTTCAATAGACTGTAGACTTCGCCTTCTGTAGGAACACTGATACTGGTGGAAAGAATTCTGTTCAACCCATCATCATCATCATCATCATCATCATTATTATTATTATTATTATTATTATTATTATTATTATTATTATTATTATTATTATTTCGTGTGCAGGATTTTAGAGACAGGTAGAAATAAAAGTATGCAGTACTCAATACTTGATGATATGTGATATGATATTAAGTGGAGAGCAGCTCAAAGTCAATAATATGTACAAAATACAAAACAACATTATACCTGTAAAAGTTGATTGTTACACCACAGCAGTCGAAACCAACACAAGGCGACTGCGCTGTGTGTCTTCATGAGACACAGTCGCTCTGCCAATAAAGGTGATTTTTATTGTTGATTAATCTGTGGATTAATTTTTAAGTCATTTATTAATTGTTTAGTCTAAAATGCTTATCACAGTAAAGTTTCAAAGTGCATGTTTTGTCTGATTCTTTCCAGAATCCGAAGATATTCATTCCTCAGTGATGTAAAACAGAGAAAAGTAACTAATTCTCTCATCTGAGAGGCTGGACTTTGGTTAATAAACATCTTAAACTATTGACTGATTATGAAAATAGTTGCTGATTTTTTTCTGTCCATTGACTGATTATGGTAGAAATTTGCTGGACATAAAGGAATCTTTCATTTATCCATTGACATGATAAGTTAAGCTGACCGGCTTCTTCAGAGTCCCTCACACTTGGCATCTTTATTTTGGTAGACATGTGCCCGGATGGAAAGATAAGATGAGATGGGACCTTGGAGATGTTCCAGACTCCCCTGATAAGACTGAATGAGAAACAACATTGACTGAGGGTTAACCACATTGTTTTGCCTCGTCCCTGGTGGTGTGATGTGATTCAGTATGACGTGTCCTTCTTTCCCATGCAAGTGTTTAAAATAGAGTCAAATTCCTTGCATGTGCACACAAACTTGGCCAATAAATGATGATGATTCTAATTCTGATAAAGCTGAGTGTTATGTTGCTTTAAGCTTTTGGTATTTTGACTCTGTCCACGTATATATGCTGATGATCTTCTCTGACATCAGGTTTGTGTTGCAATAACTAGAAAGTTGAGTAAGGACAACTGTGGCGGTTAGAGTTATTCTTTTATTCCTCACAGTGAAAATCGACCAAGTTCTTCCACATCACTGATGTGGTTGCTATCTGTAACCTCACTGCTAGATGCCACTAAATCAAACACACTGGACATTTTACCATTAAGCATACATACAGCAGCAGAAGTACAGTGAAGTTAGCAGGTTCATGTTTTAGAATATTCTCCTTAATCCATTCAGTTTAATTAATAGTATATTTTAGAGTATCGATACCTGTTGATATCATGATATAGCTGTGAATTTATTTCCTTTCTATGTGTGTCTTTGTTGCCAAAAAATATGCAAATTTACATAAACATACACAGGACCGAGGTTATGACATGTACCTGTACTATGCCTTATCACAGTCACACTGGCTTTGTTCTACAGTTCATTCATGGTTCAGTGAGATGGACATATTCTCCAATATCGAGCAGTGCAGGCTTGTGGTTTTCAGACTTTTCTGAGTTGGCCGAAGAGTTATCCAGCTCAGATGTGGTGTTTGATGTGAGTGTTTCAGGTCCCCAGGTAGAGCCTTCAATGGTTTGGCAGAAGCTCTTCTGGCACCTGCAGACATCAGGAGTTAGCAGCCTGTGGTACACTGGCTCAGAGAAACTAGAGCTGGAGCTGCAGGAGTCACTGGGATTGACAGGGAGAGGCCTGCACTGCTGTGGCAGGAAGTATCTCAACACTGCAGGAGAAAGAACACAAATGTATACACAGCTGTTTGCTGAATATATAACATAGGCACTACATCCTTGAAAACGTAGTAAACAAAGGCCCATATTTACAGTATGAAACTAAAAAAAAAAAAAAAAACGTAAAACCCTCATCACACACTGTACCTGACTGGATATAAGAGGTCAGTTGGTTTCTCAGGATGGAGTGGAAGATGGTGTCAGGATGGATGAAGAGGGCTTGCTCTGAGTTCACCATGACATGATAACGAGACAGATCCTAAAACCAAGAAGAGGAACCATGAGTATGAAGACCAAAATTACGACACTAAGCGTTAAGTCCACACATAAAGACACATACCTGCTCACCCACTCCTTGCGTAAATGCTGGTAGTGTCAACTGCTGGATCACTTCCAGAATTAACTGAGATCGGAGAGCCAGCAGTTCTGTTTCCAGGTGCTGTGTTGGTTTGCATTGTGTGTGTGAGAGACAGAGACAGGCACAGACAGAGAAAATTGTATTTTGTTTGCAATACAAGAGAAGTGTGTTTGTCCCAAGCTCACCGTGATACACACCTTCACCACTTTCTCTCTGGCCCCACACAGCACCGCCGTGAGCTGGGAGGAGTCTAAAGAAGAACACGGATATCTAGAGACCAACCTCCACAACATCACAGCGCACGCATCAACCACCTGGAAGACAGAGACGGGTGGAGGGACGTGAGAGACGAGATGGCTCCTTCTGTAAATTCTTTAATTTACTGGATGCTCCAACATGTTTGTTAAATTACTTTGTAGAGAGCGTTTTGAGCTTTGAGAACCAAAGGTTTGCAGGCTCCACTGTGGACTCCCCACGTCTCCTGGAGCCACTTATGGCTCTCCAAGCTCAACTCCAGTCTGTCCAGACACTGCCACATCCTGGCACCATCTGGACTGAGGCCTCTCAGAGGTGACAGCACCTAAGATAAAGACAACTTCTGTACAGTGCCATGTATTGTGAATGAGCTGACTGTCGTTTCTGCTCACATTAGAGTGTAGAGCTACGTACGAGTGTAAAAATACTCAACAGATGATATATTCCACACTGATTTTAATGGAAGATGGTTAATGAGGTATCCACATGTAGCTTAATACAGTACTCTGAGCCTTAGACTAGAAGAAACATGAGATGAGCTTGCACTTGTGCCTCAAGCTTTGTAAACATTTTACGTTTCATCATATAATTATACAATTGAATAGCTGCCAGTCAAATAATGTGGTCTACAGAAACTATAAAAGTACCTCTCCTGTTGCCTGAGGGACGTTTTCATCTAAGATCTTTCTTCTGCTCTTACTTTGTGCAAGACTAAGAAAATATTTGGCTACGATCTTTACATCTATAACAATTCACACCTTTGGCTTGTGACCATTTAAAATAAAGCCATGCTGTTTTGAAGTTAATCAGATCACAGCCTTAATGTGAATGCGAGTTGTCAGCAGTTCAACCAAAGAGTGATTTTACCTTTTCACATTATTTTCTTGAAATATTTAAGAGGCCAGAAGAGCTGGAAGAATCAGGTGTTTCATTACGTTTTGGGACCATCAATAGAAAAAGATCAAGGAAAGGGAAGTTGACTTTAAATGACAACCACCCAATGCACCTCTTTTTTGATATCTTTCATGGATGTGCTTTTTGATGCCAGGTCTATGATTGCATCGCATGTCTCCAGGAAGAATCGCCAGGTAGAAGCAAACCCATCACAGGTGGGCGTGGCCACTTCCTGCAGAGTACGGTCGAGCTTCGGGATGATCGCATGGAGGAGAGAGTGTAACATCGGCTCACACATGTCCTCTAAGGTGAAAAGAGACGGATCCAGATGAATGACACAGTCTCATTTGGCATCTTTGGACTTCACAGACACAAATGCACACCTGTGATAGTGTGAGTGATGTGGTCTTGCATCATACTGGCCTGTTGCAGCCCTGCAGAGATCAGTTTCTCCACATCAGAGCGATAAAGTGACACGTCCTCCTTCACAGCAGCCATGGCAGCTTTTACCTGACATCTTGCTGTCCTGTAGACCTCAGCCCTCAACTGGCATGCATGCATAAATGAACAGACTAGAGTTTAAGACAAGGATACGTAAGATGCATCTGTCGCCTTCTACCTAATTATATTGCACATGTTATTTTGCCTTTCACTCACTCTGATCCAGGCGTTCCTCTTCCTGCTGCGGTGTACAATAATCCTGGGAAATACTTGCTCTTTGAGGTAAGACATCACTTCTTCCATCACCATGCTTACAAACACCTGAAGGGCAAAGAGAGACAGAGGAAGAAGAAGCAGAAGGATGAAAGATGGGAAACACATGAGAGGCAACAAGGCTCACATGGTCAGAAAAGAAGGCAGCAAACAGCAACGTACTAATACAAGACAGCGTACAACATAAACCTTTTGTCTGATGACTAGTAGTAAGATAGTTAAAACATTAGACCAGGTGGTTTAAAATGGACAGAGGGGGGCAGAGGTTTAGAGGATGACGTCTCGTGTGATGGCTGCTCACCTCTTCCTCATTGCCCACTGGATGTACCTCTGTTGGACAGCTTCCTCTGAGCTTCTTCCAAGAAGACACAGCAGCTAAGAAGGCCCTGGATTCAGGCGAATCTTCACACCAGAGTGCTGACAGACAATACATGATTAAAGGGAACGGATTGGGAAAAGAATAACTTTAAAAGTGGCATTGAAGCATGTGAAAATGTGTGAACAGTGATAAGAGAACTATACCAGAGCTCTGATGATGCGTTGCAGCTCGTAGGATGTTGGCCCATCGTGTCTGCTCCTGGTATGATCCAGTGGCCAGACACACTGGGGCACTGTAAGGGTGCTGTATGAAGACAGGAAACGCTGTGGGGCAATCCCAACATGACAGTTTTTCACCTGAGTTACCTGAAGTGTGCATGCACACAAAAGCACAGACATGCACGATCATTAAAGTGGGTTTGCAACAATGTGTACATTCCAGCTGCCTATAGACAATAAATAGCATCTGCAGCCTAAAAGCATACCTTTGATGTGTCGGCACATGTCATCCACTATCTCACGGTGCTCTTGTACGGAGGTGCAGATATGACAGCCAGAAAGCACCAGCTCTGTCTTACACTCCCAACCGCCTTCAAATACCTGCAGCATTCAAAATCGACCACACACACACACACACACACACACACACACACACACACACACACACACACACACACACACACACACACACACACACACACACACACACACACACACACACACACACACACACACACACACACAATGGACACTTAACGTGCAGATCAGGCTACAGTGAGAGAACCAGATGTAGGTCAGGGAGCAGATGGCTCCTGGATTTCTGTTCGTACCTGTTTGGACTCACGACTCTCGACTGCAAAGTTGTTGGTGACTTGTAGGTGGCGATGTGTCCAGATCCCATCTAGGTAGTGAGGCAAAGTAACCTCTATCACAGGCCCAGCATTGGCAACAACATCCTGCAACACAGAGTAGAACACAGAGTAGAACAAGTTTGCTGAAATCGGCTGTTCACTTTTAACACTGTCGACACACGTAATGCAGAGTTTTAACTGTAAAAATGTGCAGAGATGAATATTAAAATATGGAATATTTTAGATTTTCTTACAGGATGCTGAATCAAAGGGCGATGTGCTGTGGGCTCCATGTGTTTGTTCCTCATGTGGGTCAGAAGATTTGAGCTGAGGTGATGTCGATAGAGAGGAGCCAGCGCCTCCATCATGTCAACAATGTGCTCTGTTGGTTCACAAAAGGAAAGACTCCAGCGATTCAATACCAGTGACCAATGCATGCACGTGGAACATGAAAAGAAAAATCTGATTAAATGAGTGGAGAAATTATGCTTCCACAAGACATCATTGAATAGCTTGATGAGTATGAATCTATAGTGAATACCATGTTTTGGCCATCAGTCACCAGATCTCCACCAGATTCACAATCATCACACAGAATGTGGGAATATGTTTGTTTAATGTGTCACCAAAGCTAATCTGGAAATATTTATGCAAGAGATACTGTCTTAATTTGCAGATTGGATCTGTGTCCGTGTCTGCAGGCACTTGAGAGGGTGTTTGGTAAAAAGTGACATTCTCTGCCCTTGAGCATGAATGACAAAGAGAGGGCAATATCAAGGATAAGATGATTGCATACTTTAATGTGACAAATAATACATAAATATCATATTAGAGTTCCAAACACTGACAGACTTTTCCAAACCCAATAACATTTTCTTAACATCTCAACAGCTTTCAGTAGATGAAAAGAAAGATAAAGATGGCAATGAACAGAGCTGACACCACTGCTGCTTACCTGAGATGTACCTGTGCTCTGTGGAGTTCAGGTGACAGGTGAGTTTCCCTCCCATTCCCTGCAGTTTCCCTTTCATCAGCCTTTTTCCTCTGGTTTATTTCTCTCTGCACTTGTCTCATACTGACCTGTTTCCTTTATCAGTTACAGCTGTTTATCGTCACCTTTTTTTTCATCACTCTTTCCCCACCTCTCCTTTACTCACGTCATTTCTCTGTGGTCAACTCAATAAAAGTGATTTATGTTGACAGTCAATACCTGAGACGTGGCAAAAGAGCAACTGCCCCCACTGATGCCCTCATGTGTTAGTTTATTTGCAGCAATATTAAACAGTGGAATCGGGATGAGGGGTGATATTCCAGAAAGAGTGATGGCTTTTCTCAGAAGTTCACAGACTGTATGTGACGTGTTGCTGACTTAAGGAAAATGGAGGGATGGTAACAGAGGAGACAGGAGAGTGCTACTACTTCACCCTTTCATCGCTTTGTACTCAGGCCACAAAATCCATTTTGTGGGCATGATGTGTCTTAATGTTAGTTTACTGTAATTGAGCAAACTGATGGTGGAGCTTTACGGTTGACGGGGAAGGTTGTGCACTGCGGCCAGTGAACCACTTTTAAGTGGAATACAGTGAAGCCTTTAACTTTGCCGAACACAGTCATTGTCATCACCTTCACAGTCTTTAAAACTCATCATGCCTTACGACAGAAAGCTAACACTCAGGATTATTGGAGCAGAGAAAGGGAGGAGGCAGCAGACAGAGGGACGTGGAGCACAGAGCTCTGTTATGTTTGAGACTGAGTAAATGGGCCCAAATGCTGAGAACTCAGACACCGAGACAGGAGGCTGAAAAAATCTAAGAATTTTAATGAAAATTACAGTAATTTGCAACAGGTGACTCTGGGAGGTCCATGCACTGTGGATGATGTAGACAGGGAGTGGACAGGCCAAGAGGGAATCCAGTTCCAGATTACTCACTGCACAGACTGACAGGGTGTAAGATAGAGCTCAAGGTTGGCATTAGATCACAGGGAACAGAAGTCAGGGAGGCAGACAGACAGGCAAGGCACAAATGAGCAAAAGGTATTTAAAAGATTTCAGGAGTCACAATGTTACCACTTAGGTGAACAGACAAGTCAACAAACAGTTTACAGGGAATCCAGTGATTATATACTGCGGCAGCAGGTGGGCCTTGATTGAATGACTGGTGTCAGGTGTGCTCAGGAGAGGGGGAGGCTGGACCTGACCTGCCAGCCACGCCCTGCAGGTAAACACACACGAGACAGACGGGGAGAGACAGACAGGAGACAGAGAGGACGGGAAATACAAAGGTAGAACGGGGCAAAAAGGAGGGGAAACGACAGATCCTAACAAGCTCTATAAAAACATCATAGAAAATACATGCAAACACACACGCAGAGACAGCTGCTGTACTGCTGTGATGTGTTTCATCAGCCGCTGTGTGAGAACCTGCTGCTGCAGAACACGCACATGCACACAGTCATGCATGTATAGTATCACCCGTATAAACAGTGTAGACATAGATACAGTCAGTCTATATAAGACAACCTGCATGAGACGGTGAATGAAAGCTTTGAAGCCGCGTTCACAGGTATCACTGTCAGTATAAATCTAATACCCTCGAACTGCCTCACCCAGGAAAAAAATAATCATATTTTAGTGTTTTTATTACAAATGCTCGTTTTATGAACAAATGCAATGTGTTAAACTCCTAAAATAAAACATTTCATATATAACATGAACACACGGCATTTTAAAAACAAAATGCAGCATATTTTTGAGAAAACGTTCACAATAACACCTTCACCATTAATGGACACTTCATCTGTACAGCATGTTTTTGACGAATGATCACAATCACTCATCAGACTTTTTCAGGGTTATTTATTGAAATCATTGTGTTCAGGCAGGATTCTCAAACTAAACTAAGTGGAAAATTGCTTGTGACAACCACAAACCACAAACACTTTCTAAAGGTGATTTTCCTGCTGTTAACATCCTGGAATGAAGCCATCAGAACAGGTCTGGCTCTGAAAAAAGTGCAGTGCACCCTGGGAACTTTCTGGGCCATCAGAAGAAAGCAAACTCATTTTTCAGTAAGATATTTCAGCTCAAATGTGGTCTGTTAAAGGGTTAGTGGTCACATGCTGAGGGTCCTGTCTGTCTGCCTGCAGAGGTGAAATGTAACATTAATAAACAGTAATATTACTGCTTATCTCTACTAACCTGTTAAACATTTTAGTCCGCATGTACTGCCTACCAGTTGCGAACTGTGGATAACGGATTATATGTCATTCATTTCACTTCAGGGCATGTGATTCAGCGAAATATGATTCAGCTGTCAAAGCTAATCATGTGCTCTGAATCTGAGCATCTCAAAATGTTAAAGGCCAATGAAATTGATCCATTTAGCGTAACTCAGGCGTGACATACACTACATGAAGTATTACTGTCTGCCTGCAAACTGAACAACTTGCAAACATTATCACTCTTGCTATTTTGTTCACACAGGGATCAAACCGGCTCGAACCAATAAACACACATTTAAAACTTGATACTACAAATGAAACTGGAAACTGTGCACATCCCAGAAATCCCCACTTCATACAAGCGAATTACCAAATGTCATCAGAAGCCAATTACATCTTACTGTTGCTTGCAAAATATGCCATTGAATGACAGATCTGCTACACCTCTGGGGGGTGGGGGAATAGGTGAAGTGGGAAAAGTGACGAGCACAGGCATGAATTTGGCCTCAGGTTGTGAGAAAATACCATAAACTGCAGGGTCGTGAAGTTACACTGACACTACAGAGTGATGTATGGCTTCATCTGGTGTTGGCACGTTGGCTAAGCTTCAAGTCTGAAAAGGAGCGTGTAAGCAGATCTGTACACAGATAGAGCACGAATCCGCGCCTCACATCCACACTCGTGTTCGACAACTGGGCAAACAGCACTTAGAGCAACACACACAGTTCCACTGCTTCTCCCCTCGTTTTCTGTCCTCCCATGTTCCCACTTGTCACCAGACTGGATGCAAATCTGGACCTTCAGACCACCACCAGCCCCCCGCATGAGCTGCCAATCCTTTCTGCCTGTCTCCCCTGCTGGGGCAGAGGCAGAAGACCTGTCCTGGCCTCCCTGGGCAGCTGGCTGTCCAGGGGAGGAGTGTGAGGAACATGGAGAGAGTCTGTCTGTGTTCTGTTTGGATGACCTGGAGCCTTTCTGTAAACAATGTGCAGCTGTGAGCCATGCAGGACACAGAGTTTACCCCCTGACTGAGGCTGCAACTGACTGCAAGGTAGGAATCAGGCTCTGCAAAGCATTTGAGCACACAAGTTTTACAATGAACGCGGCTATTTGAGCGTAGCACTATTATAATAATGTTGAATCAATATAAATATTGACTATCTTCAAATCCCTGTTCCACCTTGTGTTAAAATTATACATTTTGTCAGCAGTACTTTACATTAATGTACTTTTAAGTTTGGAATAAAGGAATTATATTTTTCTGCTATTTCTGCTTCAGTAAAACACTGACCCCTAACCTTTCTGGCTTGTGGCCCCTTATAACAAAGCATCTTCCTCATGTGACCCCAAGTCATGTGTTTATTTGTGCATACTTTTGTGTTGATGAATATATTTTTTCCAATCACATTAATCATTCTGTGAACCCAGTGGTGTATCTTTTGACTGCTTTGAGGATACCAATTTAAGCAAAAGACTGGAAATAGCAGGCCTTTTTCCACTTAAAGCAAAACAACATCATGCTGAAGGACTGGGTACAGAGCAGCTGGCATGAACTCACTGTTTCCCTCAAGGACACTTCAGCAGGGCAGATGATTGCCAGCAAGCTTTCTTGAGGGCTGGTTTTCCAGTTACAGCTGCCACAAAGCCAAACCAAACAGCAGCACAAAGATGTTACATGATAGTCGAGCGCTCTACGACACATCCTCCTCCAAGATTTGAACCCGATTTTTTTGGCAGGGGCATCTCATGACAGTTTCATACTTTTTCATTAACATGCTTCCTGTGACCGCTGCAAGCGGATGTTTAAACAAGGAGGCAGTCAGGCATTTTTTCCATCTCCTGTAAATATTCATTTTCCTGCCTAAACAGATGCTGCCTTGTGTTAATCCAAGATTAGTTTATACAGGCAGAATTTAGAGTGACTTTCAAAGAGGCACCGAGCTGAAAACTAGGCTGGTAATTACTGTTGCTATCATCATGTCACAAAGGCATGTTTAGAATGCTAAGAATAATCTGAGGAGCTGGTGGGTTGTGTTTAGTTCCCGTGAATGCGATCAGTGCACAGTGCTCGCTCATGAACACGGCTCATATAATGATTTTACTCCAATATCTGTGTGTGCAGCAGGAAACGAGCTAATAAACTGGATCAGTGTGTTGATTTAGTCAATGGTGAAAGGTTAAAGCCTCAAGGTAGAAATATTCCACTATAAGTAAAAGTCCTGAATCAAAAAAGAACTTAAAGTATGGACGTATTATCAGGAAAATGCATTGAAAGTATTCAAATCAGTACTCATGCAGGGTGAAAACCAGTCAGGACAATAAGGCCTCCAATTATTTATGCAGTGCAGAAGTGCAGAAATTTGACATTTATATTGCATTTTTTCAGTACTTGCCAGATATTATTAACAATACAATGTAATTCAAAGTGCTATAATCAATCAATGAATGTGAGCTGGACCCAGATAAGTGACAGAAAATTGATGGTTGGATTAACCAATTTAAAGCTAATTTAAATTCATTTCTGTCTATTGTGAGATGATGAGCTTCCTTGCTGCTGTATCTAGCAGAAATGACAGTGTTTGCTTCAGGTCTGATGATGCCGGCTGAAACGCCACAAATTGATTAAAATTTTAATTAAACAGCCTCCTGCAACAAAAGGTTATAGGTGTGTAATGTCTCCTGGCAGCTTGCAATTCAGCAGAAAGCAAGAGAAAATAATTTGCACTTTTGGCAATTAAATTCAGAACATTTTAACTAAATTCAAAACTTTACAAGACCTGCAGACACCCTGATAATTTGAAGCATTGGCCCCTCCAATTTCAAACTGAGTGGAGGTCCAAACAGCCAGGGCAACTGAAAACACGCTTTCAAAGTAACAAACCAGAGCTGTTAAACAAATGTAGTGAAGTATATACAGGGTAACATGGGGGCACTCAAGTGAAGTACAAATACCTGAAAATTATGCTCAAGTACAGTACTTGATTAAAAACATTAGTTGCATTTCACCTAAGTGAAATTATAAGCAATACCACAACTTACAGTTTTACTAAATTAATTACAGAAAGCCCCCTGTCATGTTCTGTTATCATGTATTATATTACTTGATTAGAATTATTCATGTCTTAACATGTAAGCAGCATTTTAATGTTGTGTAAAGCTTATAAAGAATTATACAGTATATATACAGGGTAGTTGCGTAGTTTCACCTGTAATACTGTATCTTCTTTCATAAACTCATCACAGGTTTTGTGAGTATAACATTAATCTGCAGAGTAATCTAGTAACTGTAGATGAACTAAGTACCTTACTCAAGTAACCTTCAAGTCCCTCCAAATTGCCCGCTTGAGTAAATGTGCTTTGGCTAACCTGTGATAGTTCCAACAGGTACTGATGGAGGGTCGTTTCAAAGTAACTCTCCTTTTGGCCACTAGGAGGAGCTCCAAACTTCACTAAATGGACTGAAGGAGAGGAAGATTGACTTTGAGAAAGTCGCACAGACCTGTCAACACGCATGCAGACATAACCAGGTAGAACAGTGACTGCAAAACTCACACAAAGTCATTATGAGCGTACCATGTTACTGCTTTAGGACCTCGTCTTCTTCCTTCCCCCACACTTTCCTTTCTTTTCTTCCCAGGCTGAGGCCAAACTCACAGAGGAGCACATAAAAAGGGAATTTGAGAGTCTTCACCAGTTTTTGAGAGAGGAGGAAGCAGCCAGGCTACTTGTACTGCAGGATAATCAGGACGAGAAGAAGAAAGAGGCAGAAGGACAGAAAGACAGACTGAACCAGGTGATAAAGTCTCTGGAAGAGAAGATCCAGCTGATTGAGGAAGAGCTTGACGGAGGAGGAGATGGGGTTAAATTCTTAGAGGTAACATTAATCAAATACTACATAATGAGTCAAAGAGTGGGAAAATGTTTGTATTTAGTAACCATGCAAGTCTCTTTTGCAGCACTACCAAGACACAACGGACAGGTAGAGAACATTTCTGTGTATTTTTCACACATAAGCTCATGTATGAACTCATAGATGTGAAAATGCAACAGTATAACTGTCTGCATGTTCATATGTATCTGCTGCAGTACATGGACAGGTAGCAGGGAACCACAGAGGGTTAGCAGACCTCTAATAGATGTGGCCAAACACCTGGGTAACCTCCAGTATGCTGTGTGGGAGAAGATGAAGCACATCTCGCCATACAGTCAGTCTCTTTCACTTCCTGTTCTCTTCCTCCCTCCCTGCTGCCTCCTTCAGTATCTCTGACCCCCTTTGTATCTTCCAGCTCCAGTGACCCTGGACCCCAGGACAGCTGGCCAGTCTCTGAGCGTGTCTCCTGGGTTAAACAGTGTCCATATCACCCCTGAACCCTCACAAAGGCTGGAACAGAGTCTGGATGTTGCTGTCCCTGTCCCAGCTAACCCTGAACGGTTCCACCCTTATCCCTGCATCCTGGCCAGAGAGGGCTTTGACTCAGGAGTGCATTGTTGGGATATTGAGGTATTTCCTCAATATCCTGAGCCTCAGCTGTATGACAGTGATGGGCTACACTTATTTATTGATATTGGCTTGGATGTTGGCTGTTACTGACAGTAAAAGTAGTATGAAATATCCACCCTCTGTCACAGTCACAGCCAGAATTTTTGAACTCTCTCTGCCATCTACAGCCTGTCTAATCCTTTTCTCTATTGATTTCAACAGGTTGGTGACAACGATAATTGGACTGTCGGCATAGCTGCTCAGTCATTGTCCAGAAGGACAGAATTTGAGGCCTGTCCAGAGGCGGGACTCTGGTGTATCACCCTGCGAGACGGCGAATACCGAGCTCTGACCACTCCGTCTCAACGCCTGGATCACGATAGCTCACACCAACTTAGCAGGATCCATGTGAGGCTGGACTGGGATGAAGGGACGCTGGCATTCATGAATGCAAATGCTGAAACACATCTTTTCACATTTAGACACCGCTTTACTGAGAAGGTGTACCCATACCTTGAGAGCATATCATTGAGTGGGGGTCTTGCTGTGTTGCCACAGAGAGTGAACGTCAGTGTGGGGTCAGATTATGTCTCTGTGGAGGACAGTGCTATCACTGAGGAGAATCCGCTGATGAAAAATGAATCTTGCACCGAGGGAGACATTAACACTGCATCAACTAACTGCATCAGCAAGATGGCAGAGTGTGGACGCCTGACTGAAGGCAAATACTCAGCAAGAGAGGAGGAAACCAAACCTCTGAGACACGTCACAAAAGATCAGCTCATTAACACAAAACCCACCGGAAAGGAAAAGACGAAAGACAATAGACCTGCTGCCAAAAAACAGAGCAGGAAGCCCAGGTTCAGTGTGACCTACCATGTTTCACTGAACAGAGCGCTAAACATCAGCAACGATGACCCTGCTAATCGCAAACAAGTCCAGATGAATCATGTTGATCATCTGGTTCATTGTCCTTGTGATAAATAACAAATGGCTACATAATCAATGAAAATGCCATCTTTAACATTCATGCAAGCGTTTAGACTGAAATATCTCAACAACTATTGGATGCATTGCCATGACATTCATGGCCCCCAGAGGATGAATCCTGGTGACTTTGGTGAGCTCCTGACTTTTGAATGAAATGCCTCAGCGACTGGACGGATTGCCATGAAATTTGGCACAAACATTTTATTTAACACTGCAAAACTAATGACGTTCCCAGCCTTGTTGTACTGTGTTTAGTGCTAATTAACAAATGAAAGCATGCAAGCACGCTAAACTAAGAAAGAGAACATGGGAAACATTATGCCTGCTCAACATGTTAGCATATTGACATTAGCATTTAGTCCAAAGCATCATTGTGCCTAAGTAAAGCTGTTAGCATTGATGTACTCTTAGTATTCTTTTTAATACATTTAAGAATTGATTAGTCTGGACTTTCTTTCCAAGGAGTGTGGTGAAAATATATACTGTATTTACTGTGTGTTCATCAGTATTTAAAAGGCTCAGTGACGCATCCTCTGAATTTGTGCTGTATCCCAACAAAAGAGATGAAGACTAATGATGTAAAGCCGTCAACTGTTCCAGGCTTTAATCTTTTATTAAAAATATTTGACCAGATATGGAATAACACTAACAAAGTGTAAGGTATAGTGCAATGTCAGAAAAAAATGTATTACATTTGGTAAAAAAATAATAAATGAGTATTTAAAACAGCAATGCAATCATATTTTCACATCAACATTCATAGGGATGTCGTTGCTACTAAATCCCTGGAAATATATCTCTGTAGATTCTTCCTCTCTCTTCACCCTTTGAAATATACAAACTGTCCTCTTCAGCAGTCTGTATCTCCTCAGTCTCCTCCTGTCTCATAAACACACTCTTCCTTCCATGATGGCATTACATAGTTCATCAGTGACAGCCTCGTAACGCCCGGCACGACTGTCCAGGAAATAAATCTTTTCACTCGAGTCTTGTGGCTTGTATCCTTCCCTCTGCAGACGCGTCTTCTGGATTTTGAAGGTACCTGAGCGCAAAAGTGAGAAATTAAGTTTATGTGTGACTTTTTCCAACCTGTGTGTGTTTGCATGTCCTTGAATCAGTGTCTCACCTGTAGTGTCAACGGACGGCATGAGCCGGAGGAAGACGGGACGTGCGTAGGAAGGTAGCGCTTTCTGTACAGCCATCAAGAACGCATCAAGGTCAAACTGGCCTCCTGTGTGAGCTACTGCTGCCATACCGGCCTTTCCCTCCACACCTGCACACGCACAGACACGTGAGGTAATGAACAGACTAGATGATTTAAAAACAAACAATCTTTTTCTCCTGTTCTCCTGTTTCATCTCTACCTGGTACAGGCACTCCATAGACAGCGACATCGGTGTGTCCCAGCAGGCCGCTGAGGACACCCTCCACCTCTGTGGTGGAAACGTTCTCCCCTCGCCAACGAAACGTGTCGCCGATGCGGTCCCTGAAATATATGTAGCCATATTCATCCATCATCAGCACGTCACCTGAGAGACAGAAGAGAAGACAGAAATAATAACAATCATCATCACCCCTGGAGGGGATCATAGAGTCGAAGTCTGCGGTGATGATGATTCACTGGTCCAGTTTTCACTCCAATACAATATGATGGTGAGTCACTGTGCCGTTTATTTGACAAAACAGTATATGAAGCCTTTTGTAAATGTTAATATTATGGATTTAATTAAAGATTCCCCATGAAGACATATCCTGATAGTGGGCTTTACTAAAGTGAAACATGTGGAGTCACATGTCCAAACTGTGTGATGTCCTCTGAGTGTCTGTGGGTATTTGTATCTATTGCTGTCCTCTGTCTCTCTTGTATCTCTGTGGCTTAGCCAGTTCAGTAAACTGTAAACTGTATCATCTCAATTAATCATCATGAATTGTTTTATTTATGCACTTGGTGGAAGGTGTGAAACAGCATGGACAGGTTCTCAGCCCATCACCACAGACAGTGAATCACTAACAGTCACAAATTAAGGTCTCCAATGCAGCTGTCTTATACTGTATGTCTTCAGACTGTGGAAGGAAACATGTACGAACCCAGACAGTCCATCGACATTACTGTGACTGTGCTCTACAGAGACAGATGGAAACATACCTGAGACATAAGCAGAGTCTCCCATCTTGAAGATATTGTGGGCTATTTTCCGATTGGTGGAATCCTGATCAACATAGCCGTCGAATCTCCTGAGCGGATCAGTGTGGTTGATGCGTCCCACTAACATACCTGGCTCACCTGCAGAGACAGAGAGAGATGAGAGGCTATAGATCATTTCATAGATCAACATTTCATCCAGTTGTGGCTTTGTGTGTGTGTGTGTGTGTGTGTGTGTGTGTGTGTGTGTGTGTGTGTGTGTGTGTGTGTGTGTGTGTGTGTGTGTGTGTGTGTGTGTGTGTTCTCACCAGGCAGACAGGGTACACAGAGTCCCTGTGAATCCCTGAGCAGCTCTCCGTTCTCCTCCTGCACCCTGACCAGTCTGATGGGGTAAAAGCTGGGCAGGATGCGACTGTTGAAGCCACATGCCCCCACCTGGACGTGTAAGACATGTACGTGAGACGGGCTGCAGTCTGGAAAATCCTTCACTCTACGTTTAAAATAACACGCACCTTTCCGTCTATGTTGATCAGGCTGCAGTTGCACTCGGTGGCGCCATAAAATTCCCCGACTCGTCGTATTCTGAATCTTCGGACAAACTCTTCCCACACAGAGGGACGGAGGCCATTACCAAAAGCAACACGCACCCGGTGACGTGCCTCGGATGGACGGACCGGCTGGGACAACAGGTAACGGCAAATCTCACCTATGTATAGAATTACCTGGACGCACACACACAACGGACAGAACAATATGACTGTTTTCAGCCTGTATAGGTTGAAGAGAATCAGTGGAACGACTGTTTGCAGTCATTGCTAACTGAATTTGGTGGCAGTGTGGACTCACAGTGCAGTTGTGTTTGACACAGTCATCCCAGAAGCGACTGGCTGAGAACTTCCTCCTGATCACAACAGTCAAACCAAAGAGCAAACACTGGCCCATACCCATGATAGTACCTGTCAACATTCATATTTTCACATGCTTGCATGCACTCAAAGTATATATACACACGCACAAAGAAACTTTATCTCCAACTTAATCTGTTTTTTCTCCCTATATTAACAGATTCTGGTTGGATATTTGCAGAATAGTAGTCAGAGATGTAACCTTGACCCAGATAATATCACTGATCCAAGTGGAACTGAAGCATTTGAAAAAGACACGACAATGTAATATGTGCAGTGAGGTAAATCTGTCTGAATATACAACAATATGCCTCGTTAAAGACAGAGGGAAGCCTACCTGCAGAGTGATACAGGGGAAGGCAGTTGTACATGATGTCATCATGACAAAGGCCAAAGGAGTGGAAACCAAAGGAGGCGATGCGATAATACCTGTCAAGAAACACATGTAACTGCAATTTGGTGACTCCGATGTCAAAATTTTGAAGGTTTTTAATGAGCTTTCACATGTTGCAAAATTTTTCTGAACTCATCGTGTTAGCATTACTAACTAGACAGATTCTGCCTCCCGGCAAACGTCTGACAATAAAAAATGAGATACAGGGTTGTAAAAATAGTCAGATATGTGGGGGCAAATCATCAGAGTTGACGCAATTGGGCGCAGTTGTTGTGCAGCGTTTCCTTAAAAGCTGCTACTGTGTGAGCACCAATAAAAAAAAAACCTCAATAAACAAAAAATAAATAAACTCAAATTTCCCTCCACAAACCGAACAAGGCATCATCATCAGTTCAGATGAGCTCACAGACAAACTCACCGACTGTGCACCACGACAGCTGCCTTTGGCATTCCCGTTGTACCAGAAGTGAAGATGTAGAAAAGTCTATCTGCACGGAGACAAAGAGACGTGAGGCGTAAGGAGCTTAAATTTCACAGGCACAGTTCAGTTCTTGTTCCATACAGTGTTTCAGTACAGTGGTTTTCACCCCGACACCCCCATCATTCCTTAACACATTTCTGTCTCTCTTCCATATTGTCTGGAAGTGGTACAAGCAAAGACTTGAGGAGCATCAACTTTGGAATGTCGTGACAACTGAGGTAAAAACAACACAGGTAAGCAAATCGATAAGGGAAAAGTTAACGGACAAACACATCAACTAATAACCCCGACGGGAGGTTCAGAGTGCTGTTTTTTATTATATCAAATTAAAACCAAAATATCTTTCACAGTGCACTTACATGTGGTGTGACATGTGATATTTCTTTGAAGTGAGTTGATGATTTGTTACACAGTGGTGTGTGTGGATTCACTGCCATAAGAAGACACACAAGAGAGTGAAATCCGACAGCGAGAGGTTTACTCTGGCAGGCAAAGACTTGCTGAGAAAAAGAGGTGTTGCAATCAAAGCTTTGTGATATGTCATACGCAGTCATTCCAGTACCCCCATGCACACACACTCTGCAAAGCCTCACCATTGAATTCCTTCCTGGGTGTGTAGTGCGGTGGGTGTTTGGGCGATCGGTCCAGCAGGGCTTCCAAACTCTGAACCCGGAGGCCGCAGAGCTCCTCCTCATCGTCCTGCTCACCACTGCTGAATAAAGCCATATCAGGCTGCAGAGAGCTGCTCACCTCTGACACCGCTGAGATGGTCAAAAGTGTTGGACAAGAACACACATGTTTGCATTAGCAGAGCATCAAGCCTGATTTAGTCAACATCTCCAGCTGTCTTTAGTCTACAATAGCCTCCCACCTTCTCTCATCTCTGTCCCGAACACCATTGCCCGAGCTCCACACACGCTGACACAGTGCAGTAGTGGTTGCTGTCGAAGGTTGTAGTTGATGAGCGCAGCCTCTACGCCGACCACAGCCAGACCCAACCATAGAGCCACCACTAATGGCTGGCTCTCCATGTACAAAGCCACCACATCTCCCTCAGCCCATCCCTGCGCCAGCGCCCAGTGAGCCACAGCATGGCACCACTCCTGCAGCTCCCTGAAGGTCCAAACCTGGAATAAAATCAATACGGTAGGTTTGGAGAACGATACGAGGTGAGGGTCTGATGCAGTTGATGCTGCATTTATTTGAAATGCTCTCTAACCTCTCCCGTAGCCTCATAGATCAGAGCAGGTTTGTCCGGGTGCTTTGCCACCATCTGGGCAAACAGGGCAGGGATGGTGCTTCTATTTCGCAGATTACGGTACATAGAGACCCTCACTCGCAGGATAACAGCCAGACACCTTTTAGATAGAGAGGGGGGAATGAAACAAAGTTCAAAAATAGGACATACTGTAGCAGGCAGCATGGAGGATAAGTGAGGGTCAAATATGACAACATGAGGAACATTCACATTCACACACAGGACTTACATGAGGTCTCTTTTGATGGTGCACAGAGCGACATGTATGAACTTCCAGGAACGTGCCAACAAGCTGCAGAGCCTCACAACCACAAACACACTGAGGCACACTATGACACCACTCATCAGATTCATAGTGTTATCTGCGGGGAGCCAAACAGTGACCTCAGGCACAAAAACAACCGCATTTACACATAGTTATGGTTTGGTGAGAGGAGGCTTACCTGTCCAGGAATTTCCAACCCTGGTGCACCAACAAATAAAGAAATCAGCCGTGGGTTCAGAAGCCACAAGCCCGGAGGAGTCTGACAGAAGTTTTCAGTGCAGGAGCAGCGTGGAGGAGCTGTCGGAGGTGAAGTACGTGAGGAGCGCGGCGCGCAGAGAGAGCAGCAAGTTATGAGCTGCTGCGTCACGGCAGCGCCGCGCGTGATTCACTGCCCCCGAGCGCAACACGCCAAAGTCTGCTTAATGAAGGGAAAAATGAACTCATTTCATGACAAACACTCCGAATAAACTGACATAAACGGTTCTGGCGAAATAAAATCTAGAGGTAGTAACCTGAAAGTAAGAGAGCCGCATTCAAAACAATGATTGTCAGCAGCAAAAGTCTGTCAAGCATAAATCTAAACGCAGATTAAATTATTGTACAGTTTCTACTTCATTCAATTCATCTTTTTTATATATTTATACTTGTTCATTGTTGTAATTGAACATTGTTCATTTGTAAGTTTCTCCATTCATCTGTGCTTATTTCTGACTTTGTCCCCTCTGGGGGATCAATAAATGATTATCTTAATACTTAACTGTGACAATACTTGGTGAATTTCCACCACAGACGTATTGAATGGATTGTAATTTTCATCATAGCAGTGAGGTCTGACAGCTCTATCCTTGATGCAATAGTAAGTGGGGGTGTCCCTGGAGCCAGTTTCACAACTCATTGGGAAATCTTTGGCTTTTATTCTGAAGGTACACTCAGTGTGACTCATGCACACTGCTGTCAGACATATTCCTGTATCAGCTGAGAGAAAAGTGTTCTTTCTCTCTGTGTATGTATCTATCCGCAGGGGACTAAAACGAATAAATCACACCTTTTGTTTTTCAGATGAAGTAGAAGCTTTAATAAAATTTGTGGTGCATATTCTTTAAAGAAAACAGTACCGAACAATATACAAAACAAAGTAGAAAAATAAGTTCATATACCTTCAAACTAGAACACCTATAGCATATTCTAGCAATAAGATTCTTACATTCACAAAATTCTGCATACTGCATGTAGCTTTTTCACATAAAAATACATTTTGCAATGCATGACTAAAAGGCATTGATGCTCACAAAAAAGTGCAGCCACAGGAACCGAAGAACAGTTTAGGTGAAGACAGCCTGTACGTCATTTTAATGACCCAATTTAAATATGAACAAACAGCATAAGACAAAACCAAAGAGACTGATTTGAAATCCAAAAGGTCTCTCTCTCTTTTTTTCTCTGAGGATCATTATTTTTGACATGATGTAATCGACAAAATAGAAAAAATATATAACTGATAGCTTTATTACCTATAAACGGTTCAGGTTCTGAGGCTGGTTCTCAAGTCTTCTAGATTCTCCCATTAAGATGGATTTTCAACTCTCACAAAGGAAAAGTGCAATGAAATGAACAAGCTCAGGTCTGTATTGCTCCCATTAAACCTCATCAAAATGGTTGTGTGGAGACACAGGCTAACAGCTATAATAAGAAAACATGTCAACAAAATGGAACTTTATTCCATAAACACAGTTTGATTGCAGGAAGCTGCAGGCTTATCAGAAGGGCGGGCCTGTTTTGGTGAATTGCTCAAGCAATTCACATTTTGAGCTGGATTGGTTTTCTTGGTTCATCGTTTCAAGAAGAAAAATACAATACACCAGTGGCAGAAGGCACAGCTCAGTTACAGTTCAAGATATATTCTTCAAATAGCCACAAGTGATTAAAAGCATCACTTATTTTGTTTTAAAGGAAACAACACAGACATAAAGTCCTTAGAGGAGTCCACATGGGATTTGCAGGAACATGAGAGGAACTTCATGGATCCCTTGAGCAAAAAGCACACCGAGCCTTATTTTTGCTTAAAACATTTCTATAAAATACAGCGCAAACTCTTCTTTCATGCTTTAAACCTTAAGAGCAACACTCATAATGCTTGTAGCCTACATGATGCTGACTTTATAGTCTGCTCTTAGAAATAAATACTCTTTATCAGCATCACTTTTAATGACTGCTTATACAGCTTATACTATAATTGTGATATGTTTTGGATGAAGCTACTGAAACATCTTCAGGGTTCCTGAATAAACACTTTTAGACGCTGGCTGCTTCTGGCCTGCTGCTCATGACACATTTTTAGAATTACTTCACACTAAAATAAAAATGCAGTCACTACCAACACAACTTGATCCACCAACAGAGCCTGAATCAGTGAGGAAAATAAGCAGAATTTTGAGGTAAATGGACTTTCTGACCCACAATGCAATTAACTGGCAGATGATGATACTCATATCAGTGGATTCATGTTCATGGTTTGTCAAAGATTTGGTCCCATTGAATTCATTTGGGTCGAAGAGGCCTGAGATTTAACTCCTGTGTCTCATTAGACGCATGTTTAATGCAGCAGCTCCCATCCTATTAGGTTTGTAACCCTTAATGACCAAGTGATACCTATTTGCAACAGCCACATGAGGTTGTATATGTCTATGAGCTGTGAGCACAGGATGATGTTTCTTTCTTAGGTCATTTCATTTAAGATTTTGATTCATTTTGAGTTTGTGACAACTGCAGAAATATGTTTTCTCTTCTTTCTTTCTTGTTAAACATCACGCAATCCCATGGATTCAAACCCCCGGTGAATTTGGATTTGAAGTGATCCAAATTTTTAAAATCATGGCTAATTTAGCCCAAATTGGTGTGATAGTCTGTCTTTAAAGATAGAGTGCTTCATATGTGGGATTCTCCGGTGTGCTGCCCGCTCCGAGACCCCTAGAAGAACACAAACAGCACAAGTTCAAAAATAATGTAAGACAACATCCTGAAGATAATGTGTTTGTAGTGTAAAAATACTCCATAACTAGTAAAAGTCCAGCATTCAAATGCCCAATACCATTAGGCAGCTTAGTCTGTGACAATGCAGCATATTTGACAAAATGATCACTGATTTTGCATGTAAAATCTGAATCTGCAAAGCAACATCTTACTGTAAAAGTTGGCTAAATGTGGGGCAGTACTTCTGAGATGTTGTGGAGTTGAAGACTCAGGTAATAAAAACAGGAAATACTCAAATACAAGTTGTACTTAAGTTCTGTAGTTGATGTGTTTGGGAGTGATAGTCTTTATGCTCACCTGTGACTGACTACTGGATGGATTGGTAGAGCTGAAGTCTGAGTATCTCTTCTTCTGTGGTGTGCAGATACAGGAGAGGAAATGGGCGTACTCCTCTCTCACCTGCAGGGGGCAGCAGAACATCAGGAATAAACTCTTAATTCAGTGCAAGTCTTTGCATTTGAATGTTAGAATTACTTCTGTTTTGTTAATCTCTCTTTTAGCCTCATGCATACTGACCCAGTTACTCACACACACCTTGTTGCTCAAGCACACACAGCTATACTGTGTCCTACCTGTTTAGACAGTAGGCAGTGCATGATAAAGACCAGCGCCCCCTGCAGGCTGTTGAGGATAGTGAAAATATATGCGACCACACTGGAGCCCTCTTCAAACAGGAAGGCCCCAAACACCCACATCAGACCCAGTATACACATCTGGGCAATAGCTGTCACTGTGAAAGCTCTGCAGAGTAAAAAAAAAAAAAAACGGGGGGGGGGGGGTTGGGTCAGAGAAAAGGGCAACAGATAGAGAATGAAAGGAAAGATTAACGTTAGCCCAAACACACAGATGACTCAGTTGCCACTGCAGTATCTGGAAAACCCCTGAAGAGTGGAGAGGAAGAGAAAAAGGGGATGGGTCCCAAGCAAAGCAGCTCCAGAACAGAGACACTGTCTCATCACTTTACTGTCTATTAGAGGCTGGCGGAAGAAGAAAAGCCAGCGGCGACTGTTAAATAAAGGAAACAATCCTTGCAGAGAAGCACTATTTTACAGATGCTCTCTGCATGGGCCCTTTGTTGTGCTTGTGACGTATCCCTGTTGTTTCCATGAATAACTACTATCAAGATACAGAGGAAATGAATAGCACATACCACTTCAACAATCTAAAATACTAGTGGAGACCAGGATTTGATTCCAGTCCCTCTGAATCAGAGAGTCCCCAACTTCACCTACAATTCATTAATCAGACAAAGACAAATGTGTCTCAAATGTGGACAGAATTGCATTTTTTTCCACTGAGAGAATACTTTTGATTATAATTTAATGCTTTCTGCGTCAAACTGAAAAGCTGCTCCCTTGATTTTGGCACAATAAATTCATACTCCCAATTCCCTGAACTAAACTGAAAGGTGCTGCTTGATGAACCCGCATATCCATGGATGGATTTATTGTTTCATCAAGGATGTGTTTTGCAGCGGCATGTGTTTATTCAGTGTTGTCTACAAATGCAGTGGCGTAAAAAATGAGCACACATAGATGGGGTTGGGGGGGACAGTCTCTCAGTAGCACCCCATTAGCGAGAAGAGTCGATATTATGAAAACATTCTCTACATTTTTCCCTCACAAAACATTCGCATTCTTTCCATCCATCTCTCATTTCCCAAAGCTGCCCCAATTGACCAACTTACGTATTAACTCAGTGTTTACTTGTGCAATGGAGGGTTTGGGTCACATTACTTCACACGTTACAACAGCAAGAGTGGATGCACAAAAAAGCCACAAGCAGAAAAACACACAAACACGCAGACTGACTTGATTTTGTGTAGTTTGGAGAGGTCTGGGTTGAGGCTGGTGAACTTCTGGGCGAGCTTCCAGACGGTGACGATGAAGAAGAAGACGTTGAGGATGATAATGAGGCACACGGGACCAAAGAAACTCCAGATGAGGCCGTCTTTCAGGGACAGCCAGCAGCTAGTCAGGAGGAAGGAAACACATGTGCATGTGTGACAGAGTTTTTCTCACGTCATCGACACAGATAGTCTGCGTAATCCACTGATGTAATTGCCATCACACATCAAGTATGCAAACACACATGTTCTGCAACACTTACTGCTGGTCAGTGCCGTATCCCTTTGGTCTAATGATGGCCGATATAATGACGATAACGAGGGGTGTTCCATAACCAGTGAGGAACAAGTAGAGGGGCCGAATGGTGGCATTGAACACCAGGACCACCATACGGTACAGCTGCACCCCTTCCAACAGCATCCAGGTGAAGACCCCCAAGAAGAAGAGATGGAGCATCGCTGCAATAAACCTGCAGCCACCCTGTCATGTAAAATGATTGCATGAAGAGAGAAAAGATCAGAGTGGAGGAAGCAGAGGGATGAATAGTCTCAGTTATCTGATTAAGATGACACTTTGAATAAGAAATGCAAACAGCCATTTTTGATGATCATAACTTGATTATCTGATTACACTCAGATTAAGACCAGCAGCGGAAGATGCAGATCAAGACGTATTGCAAGTAAAAGTCCTGCGTTCAAAATGTTAGTGCAAAAGAATTATCAGTAAAACTTACAATAACAGTTGAATGTAATAATATTGCATTATTATTATAAAGATTCAATAATGTTTCGCTAACAATTTGTTATTGTAGCAGGTGGAGGTGGAGCTAAATCTAACTACTTGTGCTGCTGGATGGTTTAATCCGTGAATATGTAGTACTGTAGTACTGTTAATACTGTAGTGAATGTAACTGAGTAAAGAATGCAACTTGAGCTTTCTGAAATGTTGTGGCGTACACATATGAAGTTGCATAAAATGGAAACAGTCAAGTAAAATTCAAGTTTCCCAGAACTGTACTGAAATACAGTTAAGCCACAGGTATTACAGTATTGGTTCATTTAGAGGCTGCTCTCAACTACAAACTTCCTATTTGGTAGTTTCTCAAGTCAAGCGTAGTGTTCTTTTCTTCTAAAGATACCCACAAGGGTATTCACTGTAACGTGGCCAGAGGGCGGGCTGTGAAGAACCCCTCTTCACTTTTTAACTGGGCTCTGCTTTGTAACACGATGAGTGGAACAGTTTGATCCATAGCAAACAGTTTAATCAAATTACTTTCTTAAGAAAGATAAGGTCAATAGTCAGATTTCTGCAGTCCATGTGCATGACGTCACTGTTTGCTTGCACAAACATACCACAGGTTTAGTTTGTGTGATGCCTGCCAGAAAGATGAGATCAGCCACGAAGAGGCAGATACACAGGTGAAGGTGGATGGTGGTGCGGGTCCCTTGTATGGAGCGGCAGAACTTGAACGTCAGGATGCACAGCAAGAGGCACAGCAGGGAGATGGTCAGCCCAATCTTCGTCACCACCAGGAGCCCGAAGGTGTGCTAGCAGAGAGGACACGACAAGTCTTGAGCTGTTTAATTGCAGTTATAAGGTCGTCATTTACAGCATAGTGAGTCTTTACACTGACATAAGGAAGGGAGGGAAGGAAACAGAGAAGCAGAGTTATTGTCCATCATACTTTTGTTGGTAAAGCAATAGGTTGTGTTTTGGCCACTTGGAGGCAGTGCAAACAATCAGTAAACACAACAATAACATATCATCGCTTTATAAAGTTGATATGATGAGTTCACCGCCTGTAATATCGAGCAGATATGGAGCAACATTGACATTCATTTTGAATGTACGATTGTAAGACCAATATTTTCTCTCCTCTTTTCTTGATGGAAACATCTGTCATTTTACCTGATAAATGCTCCACTGTGTTCACCAGCTTGTCGCTAACTTTCTCTGCAATTTGTTGCAGGGACGGTAGATAATTTATCAGAGTTCTTCACTAAAACAGCTGCCTGTTGCAGTTCTGTGAATGGCCACTTGAGACTGGCTCCAAAAATGAGTCAATCATTACAGAAATGGTTTCCCGTTCATGACAACTGTACAAGGTGGAATTTTTAAATTATATGAAGGCTTAAATTTAGTATATAATTACGGGCATGGCTGCGCTGAGTGACAGCTAGCGGCTAGGTTTCACCAAGTCAGGCGCTCTGTGTGTGTGTGTGTGTGTGTGTGTGTGTGTGTGCTTCTTACCTCCATTGGGTACCGTGCCATGAGCACAGCAAAGCTGCTCAGATGTTCACATGTACACACAGTGTGTGTGGCGTTGGAGTGCGGATGATAGCAACCATCTGTGGACCAGGTCCCTCTCTCACTCCAGTATGCACAGATATAGCTCACCTCAGGGGACTCCTCTCTGTCCTACACACAAAACAAAGCCATTATGTCAAGAGAAGGCGGTAAGTTTCATTTCTATCTTCATATTGCTGAGCTGCTTTGAATAAAATGATGATGGAACCACACTGAAAAGCCTGTGGGGCATGTGGGACAACCTGCAGATGTCTGAGGGTGATGTTGACAGGGCGGCTCAGGTTCTGAGTTGACGGGTTGGAGACCACAACAGACACAACTCTAGAGGAGACCCGAAAATCAGGATCCACACCATCTTTTTCATGTCCTGTGAGCTCCTCAAAGGACCGGTTATTAGAGATCTCAAGGTTCTTGTAGCTCAACAACGCGGCCAGAGCAAAACCTGTAAAGGGCAGTAATAAGAAACATTATAGTGTTTGATAAACATGAACATTGTGACTAATTTGTCATAAGAGAAGGGACGAGAAGAGAGGTTTACCCGGGTATGACCCCGTCCCAGCTGCTGTTGTCCAGTCAGTGTCGAGCGTAGCATACTCATTGGTCAGATAAATCGGTCCAGTTGGTCGAGTCTTTCCCCTTCGCACTGCAATTTCTGCGTCTGCTCGAACAGATAACTCATTTCAAATGATGCATTTCACATGAGCTTTCCCACTTGTATTTATCAAACTCTGCATGCATCATCCTCCAGGTCTGTGAGCTTGTCTTTTTTCAAATGTGTCTGCAATCACAGCTGAGCTTATGGACACTGTTACCTGTCTCATTGGTCTCCAGCTTGGTGTGGTTGTGTTTGAGCTGTGGGCCAATGAGCATAATAGCGTTCTCCATCGTACCGAGCAGTTTGCTCACATCTTCGCTGCTGTCCAGGTGACCAGGGGACAGGATGGCCTCAGTTGCTGTGAAAAGTTTCTGTCCAAGTTGCAGAACACAAGAGGAAGAAATGAGAATGCTTCATATCAGGGCCCGCAGGCCACAGTTGGCCCACCGTTCGGTTTCGCTGACCAAATGTTTCTTGCAAAATTAATGAATTTTAAAAATGTTAATATAAATCACTGTTTATGCTGTTCTATTTTTCATTCAATATGTAGTATCCCTAATTATTCATTATTTTTCACAGTCTGAGCATTGAGGGCAGTGACACTTTGAACAGGAAGTCAGTCAATCAAGGGAACTTGGGATCGTAATACTGCACCTTAACAACACAATACAATAAGTGTATTCCCACCATTAAGCTTGAATATGTTTGTATGTGTAAGAATGGGTGTGTTTGTGTTTTCTCTCGGCTGCTCTCACCTCCAGTAGCGCCTCTCCATCAGCTTTCACTTCACCAGCGACACTTGGGTTAGACAGAGCCAAACAGCTGTTTCTCATCATGACCAAGATGTCTGCCAGGCCTCCAAGCGACTGACACAGACACAGACAATAATAAGACTATTCAGTTTGTCCTATACTGAAGCTCATATACACTAAACCTGACAGGGCTGCATGTGTCTTTATATAAAGGAAATGAGCTCAAATGTTCTTTAGCATGACTCTGGACCAGGGACAGATAAATCCAGATAAATCAGAACTTAATAAATTGTATATATTTCTGATTGTTTGCAGAATTATCCTAATAATTTAGTATCTAAACATGCAGCTCACCGGTTCAGGCCCGCTTTTGGCGTTGAAGCCGTCGCAGTCCAGTTCTAGATGGAACAGAGCCAAATATCAGATTATCATCTCACCAGCTGAGTTTGATACTTCACTAACATTGCAAGCAGAGGAGTGTGATACAACTGCAGCTACTCCAAGGATTCAAGGAGGGTGTGAACAAGTAAAGCAGTAATATGAGGACATGAAAGCCATGAAATGCATAATTAATATGCATATATATATAACTGAATATCCATAGTAATAGTGTTGGAGAGGAATCGTGTATGCTCCACTCACCTGAGCATGGAGTCCTGTCGTTGCCATAATTAGTGTATCCGTTGGAACACTTGCACCAGTAACTCCCATTAGTATTTTTACAGGTCCCTTTTCCTCCACAGAGGTCTTCTCTTTTCTTTTCAGCTTCGTTGCATTCATTTATGTCTGTGTAAGAGGAGGGAACAGACATAATTAGTCACTGATCCTCCCCAAGGACATTTATTTCAATGGGACCAGTCTGAGATGAATCTGAATGTAGCAGGTACTGCAAATGGAACAAACACATCTGCAATGAAACCCTCTGCACTGTCATTCGAGTCTTTCCGTGTTGCTAAAAGGATCTCAGTAGAGACGGTTCTCAACTTTCCCGGCGACCAGCGAGTTGCTGTCTTGCCAAGTTACTTAAAAGCTGCAATTTGAGGTAGTGGGAGGCAGGAGATGGCTTGTGGTTTAGGTCAGAGTACAGGGAGTTGCAGTATTTGAATCATGATGAAACAAAAGCATGTATGACCTTTTTTCGAGATCGGCTCACGACAGTTTTTCATTTTGGAAACATTCCTTAGATTGAGCTGTGAGCTCGATGATTCTTTCCTAATTATATACGGTTTTATCTGAACGTGAGAAATGTGCGCATAAGATGTGAAGGGGTGTTGTTTCTCTTCTTCACGTCGCAGCTCCGGGATTTCTCAAAAGATGACACTATGACTTCAAACCCTGATCCAGCTTAAAGTAACTTTGGAAAAAAGAAGCACATTTTGCTCGTGTTATAAATGAAATGTTTGATATTATTGCCAATAAAACGAGTTTTGATAATACAACTGTACTCATTGCTCTCGTCTGAGTAGCTGTGGGAGGCTAATGTTAATGTTAGCAGACCTTTAAGCAGATGTTTCTGTATAACAGCAATAACATATTATAATCAACGGAAGCTGTGGCTAATTCAGTAACTGTTAATGTAGCCCCCTGCTCTATCCCCCTATGTAACGTATGTATGTCGTGATTTCGGCAACACATCGTACATGATATCCGAATGTTTGTACGTGTTTTACTGGACTATCGTTCTGCTGTCGAGCTGCTTGCCAAGACTGCTGTGTCCTGTGAGTTTCTGTTGTTGAGGAGGACGGTGCACACTTTCAGACAGTGTGTCCTTGAATGGTGTTATTCCTTCATGGTTCCACACACAAAAAGTGATGAAAGCAGTTGTGTGAAATATGAAAAACAAGAGCTTAAGAGGGAAGTTGAGACCCTGCTCCCTTTCACTGCTCCACACATCAGGCATGCAGTGGGTGTGCTTGTCAGATTGGAGCTTTCAAAAAGTTGCAAAAATTGTCAAAAGCAGCCGCCACCAATTCCCAATTTAGCCGAGATGTGGCCAACACACACACCACAGATTTCAGGAATGTGGGTCATCTTTCACCTTTATGATTCTGTTGAGCATATTGATTGGTGACCCAGTCAACTCCCAAAACAGCATAGATCAACTTCAAACATGAAAACCGTAAAGACAAACGAAGTAGACGCTACGGACCTATGCAGTATTCATGGCTGCTGTTGTCGCTGATGTACCCAAAATCACAGGTGCACTTGTAGCTCCCAATCAGGTTAGTACAGTTCCCACCGTGACCGCAGATGTTGGCATGGTCGGTGCACTCATTGTCATCTGACAGAAGAAGAAGAAATCCTTTATTAGTCACAATTTTTACACAACATGCGGAGTTGGGGGGGGGGGGGACTGCACACGCCATGCATATGTGAAATTATTTCTGTGCTTTTAACCCATCCTTGGTCAGTCCTTCCTCCGCAGCTGCCAGCCGACCGGCACCCGGGGACCAGTTCCTCTGTCGTCACCATTGGTCAGGTGGTGGTCTTCTTGCATGTTTTTAGTGGGGGTATTTTTATGGAGGATACCCCAGGTGAGCACGGGGAGAACATGCAAACTCCACACAGAAAGGCCCTTTTTCCTCGAGCAGCAGGCACCGAAGGCATGGTGGAGGACACGCCACCAGCGCCCACAGCGGGAATCTGGACCTTCTAGCTGTGAGGCGACAGTGTTTCCACAGTGCCACCAAGATGGGTCAGAATGATTGAAACGGTTGAAAAGCTCCCAATTGGTGGGAGCTCCATAAATTGGTCCCTCCGAGGGAGCAATAAAGGTATTGTGATTCTGATTCTAATTCCGATTCTAAAAATGGTTGAAGACAGGTCATAATGGGAGAGAGACACTTGTCACACACAAAGTGTCCCCCCCCCCCCCCCCCCCCCCCACACACACACACACATGCTCACCTTTACACTGTCCATCCAGCGCTGTGAAATTAAACGTCCCTTTAATGTTTGTGAAACCAAGCAGGCACTGACAGTAATAGCTGCCATTGGTGTTGAAGCATTGCGTGTACCTCCCACATAGTTCTGGGATTTCTTCGCACTCATCCACATCTGTAGATTTAGAAATACATAAAGAATACGATCACAGTGATAATGCACTAGTGAATAGCAAACTTGTCATTTTGATTTTAAGCAGTGTTTCTTATTAGCTCTTTTTCTTCTTCTAACCACCATGATCACCAGCCTGGGGTTACAGCACTGCTGCCATGGCTCTCCTATGTTTTTTGAGTAAGTGATATCAGAATTTAAATCTCTTCTACTGTTGTTTTCATTGTAATCCACTCTGGATATGAGCCGTGTTTAAATGCCTAAAATGGCAAAATGAAGTGGAATGTCATCAAAAAAAGGCTATTTCTCCCAGTCCAGTAAGAAGTATTGCCTAATGGGAACAGCACTTCTCTATGAGAGTTCTTATCTTAAGTAGAAGCCAAAATAAAGTATTGGTGGACAGAAGCAAAACAGTGGAGAGGGATAGCTGGAAATAGAAGCAATGGCAGATTATTACCGATACACTTATTGCCCTCTGAGTTGAAGCCCTGGTCACATATAGAGAAACATTTCCCCAGCAGACACAAGATACCTGCAGGGAAAGAGAGAGAGGCCACTTAGTTTCAACTCCCAGTAAAGGCAAAATCTTTCAAAATGCAACATACTGTCAAACAATCATTTCTGAGACATGGAGTTGAGAATCATTTACAGTTTGCCTGCCGAGTTTCAAGCAATGCTTTTGATTTACATGTCAAAGGTCCTTCAAGTGTTCCTCTTTTCTAAAGGACCTTCAGTAAAGAGGAAGCAGCTGCAGCCTGCTTGGAATCACAGCAATGGTGATCCAGAGCAGCATAGAAAAGAAAAGTATCAACAGAAATTTCTCAAACTGCTTCTACTGCATATTCCACTTCTCCATCAATGCTCATTTTGCTCAGGGTGTTACAAACCTTCTTGAGCTACGTATTTGAACCATATTGGACACATGGATCAGCTAGCAGCATGGCAAACAGCATGGCCTAGGGACAGCAGTAAATCACTGAGGCAGTCCAGACTGAATCAGCTCTGTAATCGTTAGAGGATCATCATGAACTTTTGCACAGCCAGGCACAGTCCAGACAGGATGAAGCCTAATCACTTTGGTGGTCACCTGACTTTAAGTGCAATGTCTCAACACTGTTGAATGGATTACCATGAATTTTGGGGCAGACATTCTCGTTTCTCTCTGGCTGAATTGTAAAAGCTCCATTAGCATGGCCATCAAGTCTAAATTTAATTTCATTACTGAAACTAATGACATTCCCATCAGTCTCAGGTGTACCCTGTTTTTCAGTGGGTCTGGGATGATATCTTCAGTACTATCACAATACTTGTGCCGATTCAAAGTGGAAAATAAAATACTTTTTGAAGCACACTGCTACATGTAGCTGTCCCCGCTCATCAAGCTAGTGCCATAAGAAAATAATAAACTAAATACGAAGCCCCCTGAAAGCAAATGTGAGACTTTAAATGAACATCCTTCACGTATAAATTTGAACTTGAAAAGTGTCTTTTCCAAACCCTGGACTTCACTGCATATAAACACACATAATGCCTCGCGGTGGCTGTGTTTTTAAACCCATTTGAGTTTGAGTTTTGATCCTTTGAGGTTGCTGTAGCTGTGAAGCAATGTGAAGTCAGCAGCTATATTATCACGGTGGCAATGCTTCTTTCCATTTGCGCATTAACGCTAATTCCCATTATGTGCTCGCATTGCGTTGATAGAATGAGTGCTACTTATTTACAATTCAGGAATCAATGAATTGATTCAGGGATAATTCAAACAAAAATCACGATACTCCTTTTTTTAGTGCTAATTAGCAAATGTTAGCGTGCTGAAATGCTGAACTAAGATGGTGAGCATGGTAAGTATTACACCTAATCTTCCACGTTAGTTAGCGTGCCTTTTAACAGCACACGTAGCCACAAGTATGGCTGCACTATTGGCATCCATTGCAACTGCTGTTTCAAGCCGACTACATCTGCCATTCTTTAGGGGAGTAGTTTCATTCACTCGTAATTCAGTTGTGTTTAACTGTTTAACTGGACAGTGTTCAGGTGAGCCTGTGTGTTTGTGGTGTGTCCATCAGGTTAACATGTATGCATGGCTCATAATGCCTCTCTCTCTTACTTTGTCTTCCCCTGCTCCTCTGAGATTAAGCACATATTTTACAGAAAGTGCGGCTTCTTGTCTTGCACAGTATCTACATATCTACACACCACAACAGACATGTGTCAGTCACATTCTTTGACTCATGAGTCACTGTTGAGGCAGAAAACAGCGCCCCCTTCACACAATGTAAGTAAAAAAAATATCCTCTTCCTATGAGTTTCCCTCCTTGGGTAACAAAGAGCCCTCTGTTGTTCTCTGATGAAGCTGGAGCTCCCACAGTAACCACTTTATGAAATCCAGGCAGAGTTTGTCAGCGACAGTGAGTGTGTGAAACAGTGTGACTGAGTCGAACTTTATGACTAAATAACTGTGGACAGAAACAAAGCCTGACGACACACAGAGTGACTTTGTGCTCAGCCTGCAGCTGACTTTCATTCACCAGTGAGCGCAGCAGTGGATGAGAATAGCAGTCTGTCACAGAGACTATATGCTCTCTGAATGTCTCTTCTGTATCACATTTCTTCATAAACTGTATTTTGCATATTGGTCTGTCTGCCTCTCATCCTGTTGCATTTCATTCCGGCCTGACAGATAGTGGAAGTTCTAAACGCAGCCAAAGCGTCTGCCTCACTGACTTGTTTCCTTTTTGCATACACTGGGGTTTGTCTCTATTTCTCTGTGTTAGGTGAGACAAAAATATCATACATCTGCAATTTATTTTAACTGAAAGGCCTTATTTTACTCTGGTGTGGCTAAATGCTCTTTAGTCACATGTTTACAATTCAAGGCCTATTTAAGAATTAAGGGAACGTTTGTTTCTGCTGAATTTTGAAAAGACAGGACTGAAAAATGTGTTTCAGCTTCAATACCATGGTGCTCAGTAAACACTTTACAACATTATAATGATAACTGTATTAATTATGAAGAAAACAAGCCATAGAGGAGCTCCAGTTTGATTTGGACTTCCTGATGGCATATGAACAAAGATACAGATCATGAGCAGCTGTTCTGGTTCTTCCACAGTCTATAAAAATCATTGTTCTGTTCTGTTAGAAAGGTCATAAATTGTGGAATAGCTCATCTGAAGAAAAAAATCTACAGTGTCTGATATTGTGTTCCCTCAAAGACACTTGGATAATATTCTTCATGTCAGTCTATTTTTGACTTTTGATAATGTAATTTTAATTATCAGCAGTCGCATCTACTGTAATCTCAAACTGGGCTTCCACTTCCAGTTGCTTCAAACTGTTTAAATCCAAAAACATGGAGTGCAGTACTTAAAACCTGCATTATCTGACCCAAAGGCACAGTGAAACAACATCTACATTTCACCTTATAAAGTTGCCATGGCTAACATGTTAATTCGGAGTCCTGCAACTTCACAAAGTCCAATATTCACTGTCCTTTTAGCTCTGTTTTTGGTCTCCACCATCTTCTGAGAGAAATGTTTGACTCTTTAGCAGCCAAACGTTCTACTACATTTAGAAGCTAGTTATTAACTTAGTCTTTATGCCATTTGGTAAGCATACTGTGAGTTTATCAGAGCGTTGTCACCAAAAAACTGCTGCCTGCTGCTGCTGGAAACAAAGTTGATCAGAGCGGTGAGACTAAAATCAGACTGTGGGTCAGAAAACGAAACAATAAGCCAAAAGAAGCTACAGTACTCTGTAAACCTGCAAGAAACCACAGCGTCTGGTGAAATTGTGATTCTTGATGGGTTTGTCTCTGCAAGTCACTGTTAACATGATTTAGCTCGTTAGTCTTGAGACAGAATATTACTTTTTGTAGTGGCATACATTTATCATGTATTTTATTTTACATTAGCATTTTCATAACAGATTTGAGGAAACATTATGCAGACAATACAGGATAAATAAAAGTGCTTGTATAGTAGTTAAGTATAACCTATTGTTTTGGATATGACATGTGCTGTATATATTATAATAATAATAGCACATCATCATTCTAGTATAATCACATATGTACAAAGATGCAATGAAAAAAATCTTTATGCATTCAAAGTTACACACTGTAGTCCATGTTTTCCTGGTTATACCAGTATAAATATTTTCTATTGTAGAAGTATACCTCGATGTATAAACCACTAATATCACCACCCTGTCAAGGTTTGTGGTTTGCTCAAAAAAGGCTTATAGAGTCTTCCTATGGTGAGGCTTTGGGTCTGGTTTATTTTACTCTGACAGCTTGAGAGCTGCTGTCACTGAACAGGTCTGCACCACAGCATCAGTCCAGTGACAGGCTCTTACTGTCCAGCAGCCACTCTGACATCTGTCCATACATTACAGCAGCAGACACAGCGTGAGGGCTGCACAGGGCTCATTATCTGACAGGGTTAACACTGGTGTGGCCCATGTGAGCAAGACGTAAATGAATCACCTGTTCTGCTGTTACATTCACATGTTGTGACCATGGCAATAGCCGTCATATGAGTGATTGAGGCTTGTTTAAAAGTGAGGAAGGAATAGAGGCTAATACACTAATAAAGAAACTTTACGTATATCTGACTCAAAAAGTAGAAGTATGTGAACTTAAGTGTTACAAAAGGTCTACGCATCGCTGTACTTTTTGTTTCTTCTTTGGTTTTCTCTCAGCCTTCACACCCACACACCCAATCACACACACGCGCGCACACACATTGTGCTCTCATTGATTGACTTACCAAGAGTAAGCAGTTCCTTCCCACACCCCATGTCAAAGGCAAACCAGTATTTCCACACGGCCGATGACTTAACCAGAGCTCTATGTGAATCTGGCTGATGTCTGTAATAAAAGTTTAGATCCTGTCACAAAGTTCAAGCTCGGTTTGGGTATTTTTTAGACTTCTCTGTAGTTCTAGATCCATAAAATCCACAACGTAGGAGCGTGAAAAAACAGAAAGCCACCATTAAAAAGATCAACCCTTCCTGTGGAGGATAAATGTGTGTGGCAGGAGAAATGATAGTGAACCTCCACCAGCTTTCTTCCTCTCTCAGATTTGGACTCTCAGTCTGAGCACGCCTCGCTGTCTCCTGAATCCCCACCCCCTCTCTCTCTCTCTCTCTCTCTCCCCCTCTCTCCCCCTCTCTCTCTCTTTTCCTCCCTTTCACTAAATGTGCAGCCTCGGCTCCATCACGTCACTCTTTCGTGCTCTTTTCTTTCACTGTCTCTTTGCATGTGAACACGTTTCTCAAACAGGCACCATATCACATTGCTTGCACAACCCCCCCTCTGTCTGTGCCGTCTTTCACGTTTCCCTTTACACTCCAGTGGGCTCTATTTCAGGAGCTATTCACAACACCCTCATGAGAGACAGAAAAAAGGGGGGGGGGGGGGGTACCGACGAGAGGGCGATGACTAACACTCAGTCTAAGCAGCTGCTGCTCTACTTGACTTTTGCCAGTAAGCAATCTTATATCTGTTCCCGTTCTCTCCAACTCCTACTCGGCATCTCCTCCTACTTTTCTTCCTTTCCCCCCAAATGCTCAGCCCTTCACCCAATTCCTGTGACAAACCATTTGCCTTTTCTCAGCCCCCCATGGACGACAACAACTCAGACTGGATACGGATGCAGGATTACCTCTATTAAAGTGAAATCCTCTACAAGCCCCAAATGATGTGGGAAACAGAAAACAGGCCAATATAATACCATTAAAAGGAACTCAAGCTCTGGGCTAAAATGACCCACATATATGGAAATATATTCACTCCATCCCTACATCAAGACAAGGTTTCATGATGACTCAACAAGTACAAACCATTCAAGGTAGCCTGATAATACTAGAAAAGAAGGTGTTGTTATTTCGGTTTGACGAAAACAGATCTCAATAGCAGCATCTTGAACTTTAGCCGTCATGCCCCATCCCTCAGAAACTGTTGCTTCATCTATCAAGCACCAGTTTACAGTGATAGCGGTGATAACTTCATAGTCACTTTTAAACAAACAATCAGACAAATACAGGCCTCTCATTTTGCAACTGTCAGTTCTGTTGGCTGAAAACTGTCGCTGGCAGGTTTTATCAGCTAATCAGGCTAACGATGAACTGCCGTCACAGCTGATTTTTAACGGTTCCAGCTGAGTCGCTTTAAAGCACAAATCTTGTAAAAGAAATTCCATGATGATCACATGACAGGTTGTCATGCCAAAACGCTGATGATAAATCTGCATGTATTAGGCAAAAAGTCAGTGTCCTGACCAGCTGATGGCCCACATAGAAGATATGTAAAACTAAATAAAGGAACAGTGCTGTTTGTGCATCTCAGTGTAGAGCCAGTTAGTCCTAATAGCTAACATAACTCTGTTTGGCTGCTTAGCGGACATACTTTGTATTTTCAAACTTAAGCCTATGTTTGGACTTTTTACATTGCAAAAGAAATGGCTTTTTTAGGACACCGATAATTCTAACTTAACAGCATGTCTCCACATAAAGCATTTCAGCAGCATTTTTCAGTCAGAGCGGATAAGCTCCTACTTTAATCAGTTCAGCTGTCCACAAAGGCGGCGTAACGGCTGGTGGTTTACGCTGTAAGCACATCAGTGCACCCAGAAGACTTTTTTTTTCCTTCAACCCTGTTTTCTTCCATCTTGTTCCAATGCCTGCCATATGTTTACTCAGCTATTATTGAGCTATTGCTGTTCGGCAGAGGGGTTAAACAAACAGCTCACTCAATTTTGCTCTACTTCTGATGTAAGATGTCATAAACACAAAGATGCAAAACACAGCAGCTGTGAAGGAGAGGACAGAAACCCAGATGGGCTTTTGGGGGAAAGACTGCGAGCAAGAGAGTGAGAGTGAGAGGACAGTGGTGAGCGAAGAGTAAGAGTTTAACACACAACGTAATTCATGCTGTTTGCAGATGTGTGAGATGATCTTGGTGGTCATGGTTACTTTCTAGCATACAAAAACAACCACTTCCACATATTGTAACCACATAAGCGTGTGACACAGATGATACAGTGCATGTAGATAATTACATGTTGTCTATGCATGTTGCAAGCAAGTGGTCAACAGCTCTGCTCTGTGAGAAAAACATGCACAGTTGTTGCACAACACACTGTAGCTGCTGGTTGTGTATTCTCAGCCTCTCTCAGCTCGCTAACTGTGAGAGAAAAGCCAGTCGGCGTGACCTCTTTTCCTCCCATCAGTCTCTCATTCTCCGTCTTGGTTTTCTTAAGCATCATTGACTCTCTGATATCATTATTCATTGTATTCACACAGACCGAGGTCCAGACTCATGGAGACAAATGAGCAGACACACAGAGACAGACAAACCATCCGCACATGTCGGCAGGATGAGGATGAGAGAAGGCAACTTCATATCTGCTTAGCATCTCTCGTAAACAAAAGGCTGAATGAAAGCAGACGCGTCTTGCTAATAAAGCATTAGTGTGTGTGCATGTGTTGTTTGTGTGTATGTGTGTGGGTGGGGTGTAAATATTGATCTGCGCTTGTTTGTTTATGTCTGTATCTCAGCGAGTGTCGGGCTGTGAAAAGCAGCTGCCGCTTTATAACTGTACTATTATACACTTCAGGGTTTCCGTATGGAAACATCCAGTCAGTGTGTGCGTATGCGCTCATGTTGGCAGGCAGAGAACCCTAATCCCACATGTATTTAATGGACGTCTGCCCATTGTGACCATCAGTCATCCAAAAGGGGAAACTGAATAGGAAAAATGTAATCTGTCAGAGGGAGAATGTTATTTATACAAGAGTAACAAGTAGCAGTGACCGGTGCACAGCTATGAGAGAACTAAACATGTGGTTTAGCCTCAGTTTACTTTCTCGTTGTGAGCCGCATGTGTGCATGTGTGCGTGCGACATACTTGATTGATTCCTGTAATTAAAGTAGCTGAACTGATACGCTTTGCTGACTGCCTTTCTGCGCCGACACAGAGCTGCATGTGTGCAAGTACACAAAATGGCTCGTCGGTGTGCTAATCTAAATGTGCCCATCTGAAAGCAACTAACCTGCAACGCCACACACATGTTGTGCAGGTTTGCCTTTGAGACGCATGACGTAACTGAGGGCTTTTTCCCCTCTTTCCTCAAACAAGTTTGTGTGCTGGCCTAAACTTTATAAGCAGCTGTCCTTGTTGTGTTTGTAAGCCCATGAGTCTTTTGTTTATGATTAAGCTTTAAGAACTACATAACTGTAATTTGCGCCCGTGTGTTTCTGTGTGCATCTTTGTCACTCAGATTATGGTTACACTGCAATGCTTACAAATGCTAGATCACGAGCTCTGTGCCACATCGACAGGGCAGTGCGGTGAGGATACAGTTTGACTTGCCGGGCTCCACTTCTCATTAATGCTGAAAAAAACGGAAGTTTGCACTAGAAGTGCTTCTTTTTAAGTGTCACTCCACCAATTTTACACACAAGGTTGAGTTTATTCTTCAAGGGGTCAGCTACAAACAGGATACGCAGACCTGGATAGGTTTGCAGCCTGTAATACAGAGGGTGTAATTCCTCAATATTTCTGATCTGACTGCATGTAAAACAGGTAGTTACAGGCAGAAACAAAGTCAACCACAGCAGAAGCAGGGGAAGTCCTGCAGATTATGATAAAAAGAGAAAGAGAAGATTGAAAGATTCATGAGGCATGCTTTATCGTCACAGAGAAAAGTATTTTAAATCGTTTTTAATGGCTTGGGTCTCAACTCAGCCATGGGTCATGGGAGAGTTTGAGTGGATCCCCAAGGGGTCACCAATAAACAAAATAGTCATCAGATGCTGTCAATGACACACAATGCCTCAGTAAAATATATTTCTTGCAATCCTCCAGCTGCCCTCGAATTCAGTGCTTCTTTGAAATAAAGATGCTTTATTCTCTCCTCCAGCTGTGGTCTACAATAAAAGCAGATGTCATTCATATTTAAAAGCACATCTTGCTGTATCAGAGCTGCATGGTGGAAAGTTTCTGGATAATGTTAGAAATGTAGAATTAAACTTTCTAATACTGACAGATGACTAAATGTCATCAGAGCCGCTGGCACACACACACGCACACACACACGCAGGATTTTTCCAAGTGGAAAGAGAGGAGAGTAAATGGATCATAATCACACAGTTGCAGTTGCTGTTTACATCCCGAGGCCCAGTGAAGCAAAGAGACAGACAAACACACAAGCTTTGGGAAAGAGCTTCTCACTGGTTTTTCACCAACTCTGAGCTCATATGATTTTCTTTTCCAGCAGTCCAGGACAAAAGTTGAAATTGTAGTAAAGATTGATGACTAAAGACATTAGCTTTCTCTGGTGCCATATCACTCAGTCACCACATCCTCTTTCCTTCCCCTTACACCTCTTTTCTTCTCTTTTGACTTATTCTCACTGTGTGTCCGTCCATCTTATCAACTCCTAAATTATATTAATACAGCTCCATGGAAAGATTACCAGTGACTCATGTGGTTAATGTTGTGAAACGGTTGCAGTCTGGTTAGGTCTAGGCACCAAAACTACTTGATGAGGTTTAGGAGGAGATCATGGTTTGGGTTTAAATCTTTACCGTTGCATACGTTACGTAACATGAGTACATTGCATAAGTCGCCTTTCTGTTTCGCACGGGACATGAACAGCACTCTCCTGGGTGAGAGTCCTGTGTTTGTTTGACCCATCCGTCCATCCATTCCACATTCTTCCATATGCGGACTTCCTTGCTCTTTATACTACCTCACCAGACTTCCTCCTTTGCTCCCGTCATAATTATTACAGCCACTAGAGGTCACTGCCAAACAATAAGCATAACCGACTTGCACGCACAAAACCTGTGCAGCCATTTTCTTAGTGAGGACAGGCTGGTTGTGTAGAATTGACTCAGCATCACTCTGTTTTCGGCACGGTGGCGCAAGCAGGTAGTGCGCGTGCCTCACAGCAAGAAGGTCGCCGGTTCGATTCCCCGGGCGGGGCCTTTCTGTGTGAAGTTTGCATGTTCTTCGCATGCATGCGTGGGTTCTCCCCGGGTACTCCGGCTTCCTCCCACAGACCAAAAACATGCTCATTAGGTTGATTGGTGACTCTAAATTGCCCCTAGGTGTGAGTGTGAGTGTGAAGGGTTGTCTGTCTTTGCATGTTGCCCTGCAATCAACTGGCGACCAGTTCAGGGTGTACCCCGCCTCTCGCCCGTTGAAGCTGGGATAGGCTCCAGCCCCCCCGCAACCCCGAAAGGGCTAGGTGGCTTAGAAAATGGATGGATGGATCACTCCATTTTCTTTTTCTCATTTAATTCCTGTAAATAACCTGTTGTGAGCAAATAATGAGTCTATTTTCATGTCACTATTACTATCATCATCTTTATGTCATCTTTATGAATGGTGGGTCACGACAAAACCGAATGTTTAATGATTTATATCCCAGTAAAAACAATGACAATGACTGCAAAGAAAAGAGCTGATTTAATTCAGTTCATTTTAGCATTGGTCTGCTGTTGATTCATCAACACAGTTACAGAAAAAAAATGCATGTCGATGAGCTCTTAGTAACAATAAAATAGATTATCTACGTTTGGTGCTGGGTTAAACAAACAGAAGTAAAACATGTGATATACTGTACACGTTGAACCAAACGTGCTGCGTCTGTGGCTTTCGATTGGACTGTGCGTCTCCTTCTCTTCTTCTGCTTTTATACTCTGTATTTTTAACTAGCGCTGCGCAAACCTTCCTCGAACCTGAAGCGGTTTCCTTTTGACGCCACAAACACCAGAGACATACTGTCATGAAGCAAGGTACACACACACACACACACACACACACACACACACACACACACACACACACACACACACACACACACACACACACACACACACATATTTGTGGTTGAGATTCTGAAAGACAACTTCAATCTGCCATGGCTTCAAAGGCGTATTGTAGAAGTAACAACTTTGTTACTTCTTGTACAACGCAAATGAAGAGCAGGGTTGTGAAAACCTACTCTGTGGTTTGAGTTTCAAGTGAAGAGGAGAAGGCCACGATCACAGGATGAGTTGTCACTGGTTTGTATTTATGATGCTCAGCAACGAGCAGCAGCAGCAGCAGCAGTGGCAGCGGTGGCAGCGTCTTTGCAGCCAGATGGTTCTGGCTCTGTTTTCATGTCAACCACTGCTCGGCTGTTATTATGTGTTATCCCCATCTACAACCACCCTACTATTAAATATGTTACACAAATATAATCAGAAGAAAAGGCTTTTAAGAGGATCAAAATTCATTTACAAAACAAAACACAACACAAACTAGGACAAATGTGTTTTCTGTGTTATTGTGCGGCACCTGCTGAAGTCAGTCTGTGGTGGTCTGGCGGCAGGAAGTGACCTCACTCTGTTATCTGAATCTCTGAAGACTTTACTCTGAAAGGATTTCACAGTTTGTCCCAGGATGGTGAAAGTGAGATTTCACTCTGTAACTGGAAATAAGTGAGAATGAACGTTAAGATTCAGGAATGAAGTTGCCACACAGTATTCTGTACCCAGGATTATTTGTAGATGATTGAGTTACGGAGTGATTGATTTATCCTTCAGTTTGTTAGGAGTATCCTGGAAGCACATTGTGGTCCTGAGATTCCACCAAACCCCAGTTAACAGCTTTAACAGCTCTCATTGCCATTTGCTTCACTGGTAAACCCATTAAAACACGACTCAGTCCGGGGGCCAGTAGCTCTCCATCCTCCAACCAGGTTGCATCTCTGTGATGAAACAGGTCTGATGCAAACTATCAAACCAAGAATTCATAACACTTATAGACTTTATAGACACAGAGCAACGTTAGCATTCACCTGGTGTCATGTTTCTGTCCACCTGACTCTCCTTTTAGCTCCACCAACTCCTGAGGGAAATATGTAGCTCTTCAGCCGCTGAATGCTCCACTAAGTTCATCAGCTAGTCGCTAACTTTATCTGTCGGTAGTTTGGTGCCGAGGAGGTTGTGTGCAGCCGGTTTATTAGAGCTATTTTACTGAAAACAGCTGCATGTCCCTTGAGCCAAGGTTAATGGGAGTGGTGAGAGTGAACCAAAAGAGTACAGCTGTGCAGAAATCCAAAATCAAAACAATGAGACCAAACAGAGTTTAGGGAAGATGCAATCAGGTGATAATCATTTGTCTAAATGATCATGTTTTCCTGCTGTTAATGGAAAATTAGTGCAGATGTAATGAGTTTCAGAGGCATGAAGACGTGAAAGTTAACAAAGTTATTTTACAAGAAAAAAGAAAGATGCCAGAAAAAAGCATAACATTTTTTTTTAGAACAGAAATATATACTATTTTTCTTATTACTTAAATTATATCGTGACCCCTCATATTTATCTTGAGACCCCCTGAGCGGGTTGAGAACCGCTATCTTTGAATATTAGAATATGAGCATTATCACTGATTGCTGTGTCATTTATCCAGGCTCATGTATTATTCAGGTCAATGACAGGGCAGGAAAGTAGCTGTTTAATGGAATAATGTGCGGCCTATATCTCCTCTGCGGGGACCCGTTCAGCCGAGGGCATAGCCCTTCCTGACAGCAGTTAGTCACACTACTGACACTTCCTCTTTCTGTGCATGACAATTCAATTCAATTGATTTATATGAAACGATCTGTTAAGATCAGCAACCAGGGCAAATGAAATGTTTGTGGCTTCCTGTTAGAAAAAGGAACATTTCATAGAACATTGTGAGATCAGCTCGCGGGCAGCGTGTGATATTATGCACTCCGGTCGTCAACACAATACAGGAACCGGGCCCCCTATCGCCCCATCAGCGTGCCTTCCTATGTCTCAAAGAAACTGTTGTTTCTACAAGCTGGAGCAGCTTATCCGAGTTCACCAGGTGGAAACCATAGCAACAGACTTGACAGGCGCCCCCCTTCCACCTATCGCTTCCTGTGGAAGCTCTCACCTCATTGGTTCCTTCCTGAATGATCTGGTTGTCCCATATTATTACTGCAGAGACTTCACACTGGTCTTTATCCAAGAACAGTAACAGATTTAACGTTTTAATGGAATATAGGGCGTAGAGGAAAATTAATATTTGGTTGTATTTTACTCCCCTTCTCTGCTGATACAGCCTTGAGACTGTTGTTTTTTTTTTTTTTCCTCATCTCTTGAGTCTAACGTAAGCAGTGTGTGGTCCAGAGTAAATGTTGTGTACTCCTACTGTAGCATCAACTAATGTAGTGTTTCAAAAATTGTGTGTCTGTGTGAGTGTGTGTACGCATCCTTTTTCTGGGATGTGATCTGCACTCCTGAACCTCACTGTTTATACCAGAGTCCATTAGAGACCATATGGCCGTGTCTAGTTAACATGTATACAAAGGCATACACACAGAGAGAGAAGGGGGGGCGGGGGGGGGGTTAGAGTGACTTAATGAGTTAGAGTTTCTTCTTTGTCACGGCCTTTTTATCATTATAAATGAACAATGTATGTAGATTTCCCTCCACTAATATCCTCGGTTTCATTTAGTTTGTCTCCTTCATCTTCCCTCCCTCTGTCTGTCTGTGAAGTGAGGGGGTGGAACGAGGTGACAGAGGGCAGATGTTTCCTCCCCAGCTTTGAAGATGATTGTAAACGATGCAGGGAGGAATAGTGGAAAGGGTAAAGCCTGTTTCTCCATGGAGGCTGGGCGTTTTTACGAGGGAGGCCACAATCACAAGCAGCAGATGCATTCTCCAGTCTGGCTGCAGCTTTGGAAATAGTAGCTCTCTTCCCAACCTTCTGCTACAGCCACAAACCCTAAATGTCAAGCTGACACCTCATTTAGCCAGAGCCACTTTAAGTTTTCTTCACAAAAGCACGACTATGATTGTGCAATTTTCCAACGTTTGTCTGATCAAACTGAACTTTGCATGTTCAAGAGGAGTTTGGTCCATATTACACAGAGAGCTGCAACGATCAGCCAAAAGAATTAGGTTTTCTAATCTTAAGAGATGACATGTAGTCACTGGGAAAACAATAGTTTGACTGTTTACCGCATCTGTCACAGCAGTTGTTCAGGGTGTGAGGGCTCAAACTGTTCTTCTCTGGCCCGAAGGCAACGTGTGTGCCATTAAAGCTACATATTGCCACCATGTGGTTAAAGAAATGATTTTGTAAAGTACCAGTTGTGTAATACTTCACGTGTAAAGGCACTCACAGGCCAAAATAACAACACATTTAAAACACTAATGAGTGTGGGGGCAGGCTGACCCTATAGTGTGGTAAAACACACTTTAAACCTGAATATCTTCATGTGAAAAACAGTCAACAATCTGCACATAAAACAATGGCACTCAGTTTGGAAAGATACATTCAATCACTAATATAAAGATCTAAGTGTATTCTGTGTTTCTCAGAACTGACAGAGGGATCGCTGGTAGCCTCATGGTTGAAGCAAACTATGTCTATTTACAGGAGAGGACTTTTTTATCAATTTGTTTTTTTATTGTTTTGATATTTAATGGCATAATAAAGGCTTTCAATTCTGAAAGCGCAACAGTGTGGACTTAGCAGATGACATGATGGGAGGAGCGCAGGGCGCAGACACATGCCAGCATTAGAAACTCCCACACACATACTGTAGCAAAGAAAAGTACAAATTAACCCCATGAGCACAATAAAAGATGAAGTTTGAACAACATTGATATCTTTCCTTTAATATTTCAAAATATACGAATCTATTAAATATAATGATTCTTCAGTATTAACCATTTGATGGTCTTGGTGGCTGCAAGCCAGGCTTTCAGAAGGTGTAATGGTTTGTCAATCAGGCACAGTGTGGACACAGAGGACTAAGCTGTAAGAATAAGAAAAGATAAGAAAGATTAGACAGTAAAAGAAAAAAGGAGAAAGTCGGATGACTTATTATGTCGCCTCAACCCAAACACAGGCTCACCTTTTATGATTACTTTGGCCAGTGACTCACTGGAGCCGACGTGGTTAGTGGCCACACATCTGTACGTCCCGCTGTCGCTCAGTTTAACGTGGGCTATGAGCAGCTGCCCGTCCTTGGTGGTCTCTGCTCCGGCTGGCAGGCTCGCCCTGCCCACCCGGCTCCACTCAAACTGAATGGGGTGAGAGCCGTGGGCAAGGCACTGCACACGCAGGGCATCCCCGGGCTGGAGCCTCACCTGCTCAGGTAGGCAGGTGGCATATGGAGGACCTGCATGAAGGAGAGCACCATCAGTGTTATCACGAGCAGGGACAAAGAACGTGGATGACGGATATCTGCGTTTATCATCTGCCTGCTCGACTCACTCTCCACCTCCATCTGCGTGTACCCCTCACTGTAGCCATGGATGTTGGTTGCGTTACAGATGTATTGTCCTGAGTCTTGGCGCCCCACGCTGGTCAGAGTCAAAACTCCACCGACCACTGTGTGTTTCCACGGCAACGGTGCCCGGAGCTTGGACCAGGTGATGACGGGCGTAGGGGAGCCTGGAGGGGAGAAGAGGAAGAGAGGATTAGGCTGACGAAGTGCGAGCAGAGCGGAGACCCGCTTACACACACACATGCATGCAGACAGCTTACCGCTGGCCTGACACTCAAAGACGACAGTTTGTCCCTCCACCACTGTCATTTCTGAGGCGCTCACTGAAGCCACTGGTGCCCCCAGCCCCCCCTCAACCACGATGTCAACTTTGACCTCTGTCACCCCCTCATTGTTTTCAGCCTGGCAGATATAAACTCCTGAGTCCTCTGGATGTATTGCAGGCCACTGAGAAAAGAGATGACAATTATTATGTCCAATCTGAGCATGTGGAAAATAAACAGCAGCGTTACTAGTGCCTGTGCTTCACCTGTATGGTGTTGGCATCATTTGTCTCCTTGGTAACCAGCTGAAGGGTGGAGCCTTGGCGCTTCCAGGTCAGCGTGGGACGTGGCCTGCCCGTGGCGCGACACTCCACTGACACGGGGTCCCCCATCCTGACCCGCAGGGGCCCTGCTGGTGTCAGCCGCACTTTAGGAGCAACTGACAGAGAAGACACACCAACACATTAAACAAAAGTCATCACAGAGCAACATCTTTCATTTGTAGTCATCTTTCTGTCCACCCGATGAATAGGTCCAATGTCTATTCTCTTTTAGCTTTGTTTTTGGTCTCCACCAATGCCTGAAGGAAATCTGTCTCTTTAGCTGCTAAAAGCTCCACTGTGTTCACTAGCTAGTCTCTAACTCTGTCTTTCTGCTGTTTGGTGCTGAGCAAGTGCTTTTTTTGGGCGCTCTCTGAAAAAATCTGTCTGCTGTAGCTGAAAATGACGCTACGAGGGAATTGAGAGTGAACCAAAGTAGCGAAGTTGCGGACCGTAAGGCCAAACACTGAACTGAAACTCACTATAAAGCTCTGCAGCTAAAGTCACGGGGAGCTGCAACTGTCTGTAGAGTCATCACTACAGGCCTCTCACACTGTCACACTGATGTATTTTATGATAAAAAATATGGATTATAACCAATTAAAGGCTGTAAAAAGTCCACAGCTGGTGGAACTTATTTCAGGCCAACGCAAAAAAATTCTGGTACAATTCTTTATCTTTGATAAACGGAAGATAAAATGTCATGTCAGGGGCCCACAGTTTCTGACTGAGTTGTGAAGACCAGCTCACACTTGACGTTGAGCACAGCTGTGGCAGAGCCGCGGCCTGCAGAGCTGCCCGCCGTGCAGTGGTAACTGCCCTGGTTTGCAGGTCGAGCATTAGCAACCGTCAGCACAGAGCCGCCAGGCCCAACTTTAACATTCTCTACAAGAGAAAAGCAGACTTCAGTGAAACTTCAAGCGCGGTTATGTTGCATGAACGATGCTTATGCTAACACGTTGCTCATCCTGACCTTGTAATGGTTGGTTATTGGCTCTCTTCCACTCCATGGATCTGACTGGCTCTGCGCCGCTGCCCAGTTGGCACCTAAAGCTGACGGACTCCCCTTGGCGCACAGTAGCAATCCGGGGCTCCACTGACAAGACAGGAGCCTGACCAGCCACTGCACAGAGAGAGAGGACTGGTGAGACCACACACACACACACACACACACACACACACACACACACACACATGCAAGGACAGACACATGTCCAGTGCAACTCTGTGAACCTTTAGACAGGACTGGGTACAATGCAGTGTAAACGAACACCAACCTCAAAGCAAACAACCAGAGCAAATACACAGACTGAGCACAAGTGCTTTTTGATGACAAAGCAAAAAAGGACTGAAATAAAATAAAAGTCTCTCAAAGACATGTGAAAGACGGGAAAATCAAAATGATTTCACTTTGCTAAAAACAATTACATTACTACATCAGAGCGGTGGTTTACCCAAATTACATAAAGGTAAAAATTCTTCTGCTTTGATTTGTCCACATTTTGAGATTTCTACCTTGTTCGTTGTGCTCACAGCACTGGAAATGCTGAATAATCTGAATAATAATAATCTGAACGTGTTTTCAGCAGCTTCGTCGGCTAACATTCGGGTCTGTGGATTATCAGTTTAGGTAACGCTTGGAAGTCCAAAAGTAATACTCAAGATGCAGATGCATGTTAAATCAGATGCTGCTGTGTTCAGAATAAATGAGATTCATTACCTGAACATAACAGAGAGTACAGGATCAGAAGCCCAGGTGAGGAAGCCATGATGAGCAGAGCAGTCCCACTCTCGTCTGTGCACGATCTCTCCTTCGCTGTTTGTCTCTCTCGTTTTCATACAATCACTTTCAACCTTTGACCCCTCACTTACCATTTACCCCCTCCCCTATTCAAACACTGTCCAGCGGTGCTTGTCACATGCAAAGCCTTTCACTGCTCTATCATTACTTAGCTTCTTTTTTTCAACTAAGTATTGTTTGACTTCAATTTCAGCGGATGTGCTGTTTACTGAGAATACTGAGATCACTGATAATCCGCGGACAGAAGCTGGAGGACAAACAGCGTAGTGGTGACTTTGCAATAATCTCAATAATGTTTATCAAGGAGTGTGTCGGACTACAGTACACGAGGCCGCTGGTTTGATTGCCATTGTCTTCAGAGGATTATTCAATTCTAAAGAAAATGATCTCGGAGTGAAACAATATTTTAAAACATCAAAAAAATAAAATATGTAGAGAGCTCAATGAAAACACCAAAGAGGCATCCAAAGTTACTGATGAGAGCTTGAGCACTGTTACTTCCCTTAGCTTGGAACAATGCTAGCTATGACTCTCTGTAAGAACTATGAAACGGTCCTCATTGTTTTCATGGAGGATGTAACAGTACTTTGAAACTGACTTTAATGTTTGCAGAATAACAAAATGCCATGAAAATCAGAAAATCTGTGAATACAACATTGGTCTGGAGAGCGGGACATTACAAGTTGACACAGAACCGTTATTATGATCTGTTAAAGGGTGCCTGAACTCATTAAATAATAAAATTCAGGATATTGCTTTTTTACATTCACCAGTTCAGGAGCAATTTATCAGACAAACAAGCTAATACACTGTGTGGCCCTCACTATGTTATTAGATACTGCCCAACAACTATCCACTTCAGCAGCTTCTCCATTACATAACTGACTGACAGAGACAGATAAAGCCTGTTCTCTGTTATCAGGCCTCAGGATGTGTTGACATTCAGTATTAAGGATCAACTAAAGACAGAAGTGAAAACAAGAGTTTGTGGTGGAAACATTTCTCTGTGAGACCGTTTTGGCAGGAAAAAAAACAGTGGTTCAAAATATCCATAAGCCAATTGAATGCAGTGGCACTGCTCAACACTAGAGGGCGCACATGAGTAAAAGCCCACATGGTCCCATTCAGTCCAGTGAGATCTGAAGCTGAACCGAACTATGAGCGCTGATCAAACAGTGCTGGCGTGGACACAGAAGTTGATCTCTTGAGTTAAAGCCTCTTTGGTTTGTTTGCTACAAAAGAATTTAACAAATATTATTTTTACAATCATATAAAGAGAAACAAACCCAAACCCAGCTGTTCTCTGAAGCAAGACCACATGATACAAACATTTAAGAAGTGACAATTTGTTTATTCATTTTTGGTCATTTCTGCCATTGAGCAGCTGTTATAGTATTTCGATGCATTTCCTCAGTGACAATGGTTTTCTTAAAAAACAAGAGAGAAGAAATAATAAGATCTACATGCTTTCTTTTTGTCCATTTTTGTCTTTTTTTTTTTTTAATTCTATGAAATAAAATGATGAATCCACAACTGCCTCAAGGCCATGTATCGGCCCTAAACCTTCACAGGCGACACAGAACAATGAAAAACGGTTCCTCTCACCTTCTGCTTTGGAGAAATGAATCAAAGTGTGTGTTCAGAGGGAAATCAAATAAATTCAGGGAAACATGGGACACACATATGAATAAATCACATTGATAAATAAAACGACAGCACCTATAAAAAAGTACTATACCTCTTATTAATCGATGCTATTATAATTTTTTTCTCTCTCTCTCTTCTCTTTTTCCCTGAATATTTGATGTTGAGGGTGGAGGTGTGGGTGGGGGGAGGTGCTTATAAATGTTAATGTACGTATGACTGTGTTCTTTTGATGCCGAAAAACGCTAAATATAATATTAAAAAAGCCTCTTTTCATCATTTATTTACCTTTTCAAACAGAAACAGAGGAAAAATGTGGTGAGTAATTGTAAAAAGAAACAAAAAATAGAGGCGTCAGCACATTCATGAAGAGGAGGGGTTAGAAAAAACTTGCAGGAGGGATGTGGGGAAAGGATCGGCATCACAGAGCAAAACAAATGGAAAAAGTTTCAGCGTTCTGGAGCCACTGAAGAGTCTGTTTGCAGGAGGTCAGCATACAGTCTGGGTTGTATTAGACTGAGGAGCAGGATGGGGGGTGGGGAGGGAGGGTGGAGCATCAGCTGGAGTAGTGCTTGCTGCCTGGTGCTCTGGGTGGGGGGAGGTGGGAGGAGGGATCACCGCCGTCCTGCCGGCCATCATCAACCTACAGAAACACAGGTTCAGAGTGGGACAGACGCTTTTCTACTCGTTCCACCTCCGCATCATCAGAAAAGTCATTTCAGGTTCTTTTGAACAAAACTCAAAAGCTTTGGCACGTTCATGCAAATGAGCGTCTTCAACAGCCGGCTCGCTCCTGCATTATCAATTATTCATGATCAAAATGTATTACACCAGTTCTCTGCTCAGTCGCCTCCCCCAGAACATCTGGGCATTAGTTCAGAATCTGTGAGGCACATTTTCTAAAATGTGTCCTCAATTGCTCTCAAGTGAATCTTGACTTTCACTGACGAATGAGCGAAGATCAACCAATCATCAACCAGTGCCCTAAAACAGCTCACAGGTGCATCTTGTGAACCTTCAAATAAAGCAAAGCATAAACTAGAGCACAAACAGTGATGGTGCTGCTGTGAATCCCGTCTCCCATATAAACACACCAAGGCGACTGAGAAGACCTGTAAATAATTACCCTCAGACTCACTGCTGGAGTTCATTTATCAGTTTGTGGAGGCCACAGCAATCATTTCCGCATTCATGTTTGCTTAAATAATCTGATTATTTGTGAAATTATTCTGAATTGTCACGTAACTGAGAAAAATCTGTCTTAAAATTGGAAAAAAAAAATGTATTCACAATAGCACACTGGCAAACTATTTCCTGCGAACACACTGATTAGAAACAGAAACATGGCCACCCTGTTGAACGTCTCTGTGGCTGTGGTTTGGTCTGCATTTTGGAAATTCTTCAGTCTATTGTTGAACGCTTTGGTCTTTAGGGCTGCAGCTCCACACTTTATGCTGACAAAGTCTAAACGGCAGCTGCCTGTGAGACATGTTTTAGAGGCTTTGCAATGATTTTCTCATTTTTCTCCACAACAATGACTAAAAACGCACCAACCAGCAACACGGCTGACGCCATTTTCCCCTTTAGGAGAATGAAATGTGACTGAACATTTCCTCTGTCTGGTGTTCGGGCTCGGCCGCTCGCATACATGAAATACATCACTACAACCTGCAAGACGTGTCACACCTGTTAACATAGGGAAAGGCTGTTACCATGACTACTCGGCTAGAGAGCGTGTAACTATAGCAACAGTGTGTAACCATGGCTACTCACATGGAGAGTCCTGGCAGGTGCTCATTACCTCCCGTCAGGAGTGTAACACGGGGCTGGGTATCCTCCTGTTGGCACACAGGGATTTTTGGTTCACACACGTCGATTACATAAAGACGGCGTTGACAATGTGGAGTCAGAGCAGTTGAAGCAGCTGTCAGGTGAAAAGAAATCGCTGGAAGCTCTATCGGTAAAAAGTCGGCTGCTTTTATCAAAGTCTATCATCAGTCCTAACGAAGATTCACTCACTAAATGGATTAAGAGCACTTCAACTACGGACAGATCATCTTCAAAGGTGAGACAACCCGCTGGAGCAGAATTACAGAAGAAGTTTGTCCTCTTGTTGAACATGTTTTGCTGTCCAGCACAAGGACAGCGGGTCACTGTACAAAACACCAAAAGCTGCTACAAAAGCTGACACAGCTGCAAACTACGAGGGGCTAAAAACACACCTCTGATTTGAACATGACATCAGCTAATAGTGGGCTTTATCTCAACACTGGAGCATCATCTGAACAACAGAAATGCAACCATCTCCAATCTGTGTGTGTGTGTGTGTGTGTGTGTGTGTGTGTGTACCTGAGTTTGGTGTGGCTGGGGAATTAGCTTGGCTTGCCTGTGAAGACATACTGACAGCTGACATCTGAGTATAGTGGTTAGCTTCTTCCTGGAGCTTTGCCATGTTCTTCTTGTACCGAATCCTCTTGTTTCCAAACCAGTTGGCCACCTGAGAGAGTGAGAGAGGTGAATACAAGCCTTCGTGACTCCTAAGCATGTCCACGAATCTTTTTCAGTTTATGTTCAAAAGCCTGGTTTTCCCCAGCGCGCCTTTGCCGGCCCCACCTGAGACACAGTGATGGAGCACTTCTTGGCCAGCTCCTCCTTAGCCTCCTCACTGGGGTACGGGTTCGCCAGATGGGTGTAAAAATAGTTGTTTAAGATCTCTGCCGCCTGCTTGCTGAAGTTTCTTCGTTTCCGCCTGACAGAGAAGATCGACCATCAGAAAACAAACGGCAAATACTTTTCTTCAAGCAGTTAAGAGGAGGCAGGGAAATAAACCCACCTGGCATCCAGGAACCTGGAGCGTAGGATCATGACGGCTTCACACGTGCTCTGCTTTAACTGCATCTGGATGGTGTTGAACTTGCCGTGGATGATTCCAACCATTCGCTCGATCTCTTTGGGCGAGACGGGCCGCGTGCGGGACTGCTCCCTCAGCAGGTTCATCACATGGTCGGTGAATTCACTGCAGGCCTGTGTGGGAGGAGGGGCGAGAGGATCAGCATCTCTTTGGTAAAATCGCTGAACAGCCTCTTTTTTTAATGCTCAAACTATCGCACCTGTTCGTATTTCTCCAGCTCAGTGTGGTACATCTGTCGGATCTGAGCAAGCTTCTCTCTGTATTCGGCGTGTTGTAAGCTCGAGTCGTCGGGCGACCCCCCCGCTGCCGCCGCCGCTGCTGCAGAGGTCCCGCCCCTCTCCAGGCCTGCGACCCCCTCCGCTAACAGCATGTTGTCCAGTCGCATGATCTGAGGGTTCGGGGCGTCGTCTTCTTGGATGCCTTGGATACTCAGGGCTGTGAGCATGGACGGAAACGGGCACGGACACATCGGACGTGTTAGCAGGACACACGCTTAAAGCCAGATCGTCCAGTTTAAACAGACTTTTATTTACTGCAACACCCCGCTGACTCACTCACTTACTGCTGTACTCGTGGGAATTCATGGGAAGCAGAAGAATAACTTGGTGTATCCTGCTTATGTGACACCGCAGTGTTCATTCAGAATTCCTGGCTCAGCCACGTATAAGTAGAAAAACAGGAAGCACACTGCAGGCGCTGAGCGACTCCATCGCATCAGCAGACACACAACCGGCTGGCAAACATTCACGCTGCCTCCAGACATCCTTCTGATCAGTAGCCCGTTTCAGTTTGTCAAGATTAAACTTATCAATAGATATTTTACAGAATTAGCAGCTCATTCTCAGGTTTTATCTCACTGATTTTTAGTTATTTGATTGAGAAAATGCTGCATTGCCATCCGAAGCACAACATATGAAGATTTCCCCAACACACCCGAGCAGCAACACCATTAGAACAACAGTCCATCAGACCAAATACAAAGCGTGCACACACAGCACAGCTGGACTTCAGAGACGAGACATACTGGAGGACATGAGAAGCCGCAGTTAGAGCTCTGTTTGTGTGGCTGCGTTTGTTGGCGGCAGTGAGGAGATCAAGTCTGAAGTGTTGTCAGAACACTGAGGCAACCGGACTGAGAGAGAGAGACGCCGAGACACAGAGACAGTGACAAAAACGCTGCCGTGGTAGAGACACCAGCTCTCCTTTGCATCTCCAAGCCCAAAGAAATACAGGCACGCATACACAAGCAGTCCTTGCACACGCAGCTGTTAATTAATGCCGGCTCTTAAGGAGCGACTAAAGACCCAGTGAAAAATGAATGCTCATCTGAGAGCTCGTTAAACTGCACAGTTATGCAAATTAGTTGGCAATTACAAGGTAGTTCCCGTGATCGTCTCACATTCATAATCCTGCAACGACGGCAGTGACAGCCTCCGCATCTGGCTGACAGCATCCAGACACACACACGCGCACACACACACTGTATAAGCGCTCTGTTATCATCTCTAACTTTGACAATCTGTCAGACACACTAACGATTTCCCAAACCATGTTACAGAAGAATACAGTTCACTGCATTTGGGTTATCCAGTACTTGTAATATGCTTCATACATTAAACATGGAAGTACACTAACGTGTCTGAATAACAAGATACAATATCATCCAGCAGCTAACGAGGTCACACAGACTTGTATGGACAGACACACACACGCACGCCTCACACACTCAAAGCAGATGGCGGGTGCACCTATACAAGTGTCCTCCATGGCTACAGATCACAGACTGTAAGGAAAATCCACATTCTTCAAATATGGACAAAGAGGTCCAGCGTCCCAACCCCTCTCTTTCCTTACCTCGTCAATTATCACTTCTGTGGTAAGTCATCTTGTTTCATGCCAACACTTCCTTAATTAAAACATCTGTGTGGAAAATCAGATGTAAAAATGTCGGGAAAATTAAAAAAGGGCATAAAGAAGCAGCGGGTTACATGTGAGAGACAACAAGGTCAAAAGGGGGCATTTCATTTACTGTAACAGTGAAAGAGTTTATTAGCTATACTTGCATTCATGATTTATTATACCTCCTTTTGTCCACCTCATTAATATCAGGGTAGAGGGCAGAATACATATTGGAAACACTCCTCAGTGTAATGCAGTGAAATTTAACAGCACCAATCTCCAGCCTGCAAAATAAACGTTTAATGTGTGTTTTGAACGCACCTCGCTGAAAGGGCTTCTACAAAAACTGAACATCGCAACCTTCATGAAGGGAGTACTTATTGTATCAGAGAGGACAGCGGATGAGACGAAGGGAAGACATCTAAATCAGAACGGGGCCAAGGGGTGGGCAAAAATATCGATATTCAAAATTTGAATATCGATATTGAATCGGAAGACAAAGCTTAGCGATATATTGCCATATCGATATTTTTGCCCACCCCTACGATCCACGACTGTTAATTCATTTCTAATTAGCCAAGAGTTTGGAGACTGGAGTGTACAAAGACTAACACACACACACACACACACACACACACACACACACACACACACACACACACACACACACACACACACACACACACAGAGTGCACAAGATGAATGAGCTGCAGTCCGTGACGCCTCGTGCAACACAGCGCTCTGACAGAGTAAATCCAGGTTTCCAAGGCCATGGGTGGCAAACTGTCCCCCAATGAGAAGCTGACTGTAGTGAGGGCTGACAAGATTCGGGGGTCTGGAGATTATCAACCGCCTGCCAATCCATGAAACACACCCACACTGCCTCTCCCTCCCCCTCATCCATCAATCTGTCCCTCCCGGGCTTTCTTTTTTCCCTCTATCTCTCTTTTCTTTTCCCGTCTGCATGCTTGCAGTGATGTGTCCCTTCGCCTCTCGTGTCATTTGTTCCATTTTTCTGACCGTGCCTCTGTCCTGTTTCGTGCACAGTAACACACTCGAAAAGTCCCAGAAAATAGGGCTGGAAAAAAATAGATGGCAGAGGAGGCAGGAGGGAGGGAAAAGAGGGGTAGATATGGGATGAATGAAGAAGAATATATCCTCAGAAAACTGAAGTTTAGGACTGTCGCCGTCGAGTGAGGAGTTATTTTTATGGTTCTAATTCGAGACAGAGACGCAGAGAATGACAGCAGAAAGGCATCTTGAGCTCGGCTGAGAGAGGAAGAGGTGATATATGTTCTAAACCTCCACAACAGTGTAGATCCAGAGACGCCTGAAAGCCCAGAAAACCATAATGAAATCAGTCAAATCAGAGCGAAGGAGCAACAACACACCAGTGGAAACGACATCGTCTTCACCTGCAAATCCTGTATGAATCAGGATCAGGAACCAGGTCACTGCTAAAGGGTTAATAAGGAGCATCACTGTTCACACAAGCCTGGGTTCCCAAAAAAAAAAAAAAAAAGTCTTCCTGTCTGGGTAAAGTAGAAACCTGCAGTCTATTTTTAAAAATGAAACTATAAATTTGCGACCCGTGTTTAAAGATCTACGTCTTCTGTAGGGACTGATGGGCGCCGGGTGCCACAGACAAGGTAGAGAGAGGACTGAGAGATGGACTAACACGAGGTTTCATGGGACTTGTTCACCAGCCGCATCCTTCAATCATCCTGACGAATAAGAAGAGGGGGATTTATGGCAGAGACGGGGAGCAGTCAGCGTAGTGTGTGTCTCTGTCTCTGTCATCACCAGGCTGACTGTCAAAAAATAAATATATGTTGTTTTCCTCTTAAAAACTCTTAGCCTTATATTCTCAGCTTGACCTGAAATGATGAAACCGCGAGTTCAATCTGCGGAAGCACCGAACGAGGAGAAATGATTTTTGCTAACTTACCTGTCCTTTCCTTGATGTCACACAGGACACTGAAGAGGGCGGGCTTCATTCTGTGGCAGTTTAAAGCATGTTTCCTGCGAGGGAAAATGAAAGACAGAGACAGAGATTGTGAATTACAAACCACTCTCTGGCAGACTTTACGCTCTATTAGGTACAAGCACTGAAATCCATCAACAGTAGATCACGCAGGCACAGAACAAGTCAGTGCGGAACAGGCCGAGTTCAGATGATCAACCGGAGCTGCTGAGGCCTTTGACTGAAAACAGGCCCGAGCACATAGCTGTCTAATTCACCTGAACTCACTCACCTCAGTGAAGAAAGAGAGGAGACTGAATGCACAAGCATGCAGAAACGCTCTGTACTGTTTTATGGAAGTACAACTTTTTGCCACGTTTATGTTGCTTTTACAAAATGCTGCCACTCCTCGCAGCTTAGTTAGTGCTTTATCTCAGCTTTCTATGACAAGAAGGGAGAAAAAGAGGCAACGCATCACAGTAATAACAAGTTATATTAGATGAATACATGTAAACTTTGCTCATCTGTCTCTGCGTTTTACTTTTTAGGGGTATACTTTCATTTTTACACAGATACTGTGATGCATTCTAGGTTTTATACAGTACTGCCTGTGTTAAGAAAGGTAGCATTAACACAAACCATACTGAGATCTCTTGATAAAACAACCTGCACACAGTGCTGGTACGAAGTCACGGAGCACATATCAACACATTTGTTAATGTGTTAATAGTAGCAGCTGAGGGCCGGTTGATTTTCTTCCCTGTTGTTTCATCTGCGCAGGCTTGGGTTGAAAATCTGATTGTAGATCAGATTGTATCATTTTAAACAAGTGGGATCAAACTGTACTGAAGTGATCAATGTTTTTGACAACCTTAACCACTGTGACAGCACTGTGTAAGTTACAAGAGTTAGGCAACAGTGAGTCATGAAAGTGATGATCAGACCAGTCAACTGCATTCAACCACTGAACTTTAGTTGAGATCAAAGTCTACGAATTAATGAGCTACTTTTGTTCTTTCTAACCTGTGGGAAGATAACATGATAAGATACTGATTTAATATTAAATTATCAGGCAGCCCTGTGACTTATCGTGTACTTTAAAGCCTGAGTGTGCTAACTAGAGTTCAACACCACAGAGCCTGAACCTGAACATCGCCACGAGTCCCACCTTTAGGGGGGGGCGCTGGAAAATCCTCAATGAAACTCCCAAACGGCTCTTAAACGCTCATTAAGATCGCCTGCCTGTGACAGCTCAGCCCTGTGCTCAGGCCTGCGAGGTGAAAGGTGCTCGAGCACAGCTGGAGACGGGGCTCAAACACTCCAGCAGCATGGGTGACAAGGGGGGTGTCACTACAGTGTGTGTGTAAGACCATGCAAGCATGAGGGGATGCTGTGATGATGATGATGATGATGATGATGATGGTGATGGTGATGATGGTGATGATGGTGATGATTCTCTTATCAGGTCATGTGCCCCTGTTAGTTATTACCTGGCCTGGGCCTCATCCAGACTCTCATCTGTGATGGCCATGATCTGCTGGAGGATGTCACCAGTGTTCTGCTGCGGCTGACCGAGGCTGTGATGCTTCCTCGTGATGTCAGGGTCGCCCACATCCTCGTGAGACAGTCCAGGTGGTCCAGTGAGACCCAACATCATGCGGGCCTGGTCCTCCATGAACCCAACGTGCCTCTTATTGAGAAGGCTGAGGTGGGAGGAGGAGGAGGAGGAGGAGGTGGGCTACAAAAAGGGGAGCTCCTTCTCCAACTGTCAGCACTTAAAACAGGAGACGCTGAAAAGTTTTTGAGGGGAAAAAAACAAAAACCCGTGCAGGATTCAGTGTTTCCTCAGCTGGAGCGGCCTGCCTGTCTTGGTCTGAAGAGCAAAGAAAAAGAGAAGTGCAGCAGCTTTACTGTTTACTGACGTGAAGCAAACGCAGCTAAAACGAGGCTAAACAAACTGGTGTTGTTCTTTGGTTTGAGAGGGTTCAGAAAAATCAGCCCATAGTACGATACTGTTGTTTTTTAGAGTAGCCCAACGCGCATGCGCACATCCCTCCTTCCCCTGTAGAGACAAAACCAGGAGGCTCCGAGGGGGAGAAAAGCTTCGAAACAAAGGTGTCTGTTCCTGTCTTTGTGGTCATATGTGCAAGCAGCGCGGATGGACCAACTACTCCCAAAAACGGCTTCTTACAGAGCTGCTTTTGAAAAAAGCAAAAAAAGCCTTTTGACGAGCCACGGTGTTAATAACTTAATGGTCTGAACGGTGCTGCAGCTGCATCTAGAGACCCGGGGCTCCCGCTGAGTGTCGCCGCCTGCTTCCCCTTATTCCCGAGTCATTCGGTCATTAAAAGTGTGAACCGACGGGGTCACCTAAAACACGGTGTAGGAGAGATATTCCCGAGGAACTTCATCTATGTGGTTCCGTCCAAGCCTCACACTGCCAGGTGTGTACCATGAGTTCTTGCTGTTTTCTTTCCAGGCTCGGCTTCGCGCCTGTCTGCTGCCCCACAGTCCTCCGAGAAAAACACCACGGGCCAACGCTGTCAAGTTACAAAGGACGAGAGAACGCGACTTCCGCTCAAGCCTTTCACAGTAAAACGCCTTAACCCGGACAACGGGAATGAAGGCGCAAATTCAATGGACTAACCACTGTTTATATTCATCCAAAGATTGTTTTGACTGCATGCAAAAGGCCAAAACATACAAATGGTCCAATCAGTCACACTAATGCTCATGTCATGCTATGTGTTGGAAACAGTGGTGATAAATAACAGTGTATTAACTCAAGGAATGTATTTTAAATACAAATTCAAGGTACTTGTACTCGACCGAGTATTTCCACTATATGTAACTTTGTATTTCTTACCCCACTGCATTTCTCTGAGTTATCACAACCTTATACCTCTACAGCAGCGAAATGCAACATAGACATCCATTCATCCGTATTATTATTATTATTATTATATAACTGTACACTGACCTGGAGTGTTTTTCTGATCCTCGACAATGTCCAGAGGGCAGTCCAGGACAGAGCCAGCTCTCCTGACCAGTTTGTTTAGTCTTTTTCTGTCCCTCCCAGCAGACCACTGCACAGAAAACTGCAGATGCCACCACAGAGTCATAAAATGTTTTTAACAGTGTCCTACATACTCCAAAGGACCTCAGTCTTCTTAGCAGGTGGAGACGACTTTGGCCTACTCCAGCTCCTTCCAGCCTCCTCCTGAGCGGTGATGGTTGGATTGTGTTGAAAGCACTAGAGAAGTCAAAAAACATGACCCTCACCATGCTCCCAGTGTTCTCCAGGTGTTATAAAGAGATCGATGGAGCAGGGAGATGAAAGTGTCCTCCACAATGATACCTGGTCGATATGCAATCTCTGGGGGGCCGGATCGCTGCTCAGCACGGACGTGGCTCAGTGTGATCCTCTCCATCGTCTTCATCAGGTGAGAAGTTAAGGCCTGAAGTGACTGGGCTCCCTGGGATGTGTGGTCTTTGAGACTGGGACCAGGTTTTCCACAGAGCTGACACTCTGTGCAGACTGAGGCTCATGTTGAGGATGTGCAGGAGGACCCTGCACAGCTGATCTGCACAGTCTGGAGCTGATGCCATCTGAGTTTTTTCTTTCTTAGATAAGGTTTTCAATGCAGGACTTCTACTTGCGGTATTTTCACAGTGTGGTATTACTACTTGTACTTAATGAGTAAATGATGGGAATACTTCTTCCACTACCGTTTGGAACACAGTTAGAGGACAGATAAGATAAGACTTTATTGATCCCACACTGGGAAAATGAACTTGTTCCAGCCAGCAAGTATTAAAAACAGCACAAACAGTGGCGCAGAAGGGTCAAGATAAGATAGTACCAGCTTTAGGGCATATTGTGAAAATACAGAGATAAACCGTGTTTTTATTGCTTCGTAGCACCCTCCTTTTGAAGGGGCTGATAACATTGTTGTGTATCATCATTTTTCCAGTTACATTAAGTGCCAGTCTGCTTCTGGATTTCCAGCCTTTTTTCTACTTGTCATCACTCACAATGGCTCAATTTCTACATTAGCATTGTAACATCCATTGATCCACTGTACTTGTCTGCTATAAAGTTTGCTTTCACTCTTAATGTCGTTGCTATATGTGCAGTCTTTCTGCAATTCGACAAGCAACTGCATCGCAAGACCATTGACTGTGCACAGTCCTGATTATAGTTTCAGTTGCCAGTCAGCAGGACAAACTGTCTCTGCTGTTAATATGGGAGGCAGTAATGATGATATGTCAGCTTCTTTTTTAAAGATACTATGAGATAATCAGAGTTTTATATATTAGTTTTCCAAACTGAGTGGGATAACCCTAATTCCAAAAAAGTTCAGACACTGTGTTAAACATAAAAAAAAAAAAACAGAAAACAAGCATTTGCAGATGAACTGTGTTTACAATGGTTTTAGGATGTGTTCCCAAACCCATGCATAGTATCCCTTTTATGGCAAGTGAAAAGGGCATTACAGGAGAGGCATGAATGATATATTGTAACCCCAAAGCCAATAACAAGAGTCTTATTTTTGCAGTTTTTTCTCTGTTGGAAAAAAACTGTATTGAACCAATTTATACACAGTGTTTAAATTTCAACTGAGGGTCAAGTATAAAGAGATGGGACTATGTGGGCCAATGTGCCGAAGAATGCTATTTGTACTATTTAGGGGGCCAATAATGTCAACTCAGTCCATTATAGCAGCTAAACAGAGCTGTGTAGATAAAGAAATTAGAAAGCACACCACTTATCTGGGGCTAAATATCCTTAATTTTGTGTGTGTATTTGTGGTGGAAATCCAGTGTTTTTTCTCCTCAATCCGGTGTGATTGAGACTTCATGCTGCTGTGTTTGTTGGTGCATGAGCTCAGTGCTTGTGTGTCTACTGCTGCCACTCCAGACAGGAGGCTGACTTGATGGGAAAGATGAATGAATCCCCCTCCCAGTACAGTGGAAGCTACCACAGGGTCTGAACCTGCGCTCTCAGTCTATCAATCTCATATTTACTACCATTCACACGCAGGCAGCTGCACGCTCCCCCGACAGGCAGACACACAGATGTTCAGCCATTCACACACACACACAGAAGCACACGCTGGCAATTTGCCTCTTTTCCCTTTTGCTTTTGATTCAGCAGATTGCAGATGGCTCATTCTCATTAATTGGCCAATCAGCCAGTAAAGCAAAATGCTCTGAATAAGCACTGATTTCCATTTCCACTGAGATGGACCAGTCCACCAGTCCCTGCAACCACCCCTTGTGGTCTGCTTTGCATGTTGCCATGCCAACAGGGACCTTAGCACCTCTGGATGCTCCAATCAAGTGTCTTTTTCTCAGCTTCCACACGCAACACTAACCGGTGAGTGTGTGTTGTCTGTAGCTAACAAAGGACCTTATAATGACATACTGAACAGAAGTGTGCAGCTGCCTCCGTGCTCCACGAGGGGAAATAACAAAGGTTAAGAGGGGCTTCGTTTTGGCTGCTTTCACAGTCTTTGTGCTCACTGACTCACCAAACATCCCAGGGATGTTCACCTTGCGAGGAGAAAGAAGATAAAACGCCACAATCAATTGTCTTCGGGGTCTGACACTCGACATCTTATCGTCAACAGCCATGAAAAAAATGTGGTGGTCCTCATTGCTTTCTGTGTTGCCTCTCTGTGCTCCACACCCACTGGCTCCTGCTAAAGATCAAAATGTAAAATAAAAAAAAAGGGCCAAGTATTTGATTTAATTTCTTTAAAATGCTAAGTAATTTCCTAAAACAGCTGAGCACAACAAAGATCAGAAAATAGCGCATTTGTTGGGAACTATTTTCAACACATTTGCTTTGGTGGATAATTATGGCAGCATAATTCTCTTCAGTGCTAATGTTTATGGTAATGAAGGAACATCAGGCAGTTCAATTTTGTGGCTCACTGATGTGCTTTTAATTGAACAACAGTGGAGGGCCATGGCACAGAGGCATAAACCACATCAGGATCCCGTTCCTAGTTAGTGAGACCAGTTCATTGTTTGGTTTTGGTCTTTTCGTGGGATTTGTTTTTAGTCAGAAACATATATAATATCAAAGCCCTTTAAAGCAGAAGTCTGTGTGTGTGTGTGTGTGTGTGTGTGTGTGTGTGTGTGTGTGTGCTGCTCTCATTGCCAGTCTTACCCACATCTCCTGCTTGCCCTTTTAAAACCCTGGTTCCCAATAATTCATCCCTCCCTTATCTCCCTCTTTTCTTCATTTGCTCCCCCTCTTCTCCCCATCATACCCTTTCTCATTATCCCCCTGTCACTCTCTCCTTTCCTCCACCTCAGTCTGCCCTGTTCACCCTCATTTTCATGTAAATTAGAATCGATTCTTTTCTCAGCACCCCTCTGTCCATGCCAATGTAGTAGATTGCATGTTTGTGAGCGAGGTAAAACAGGCTAAATGTTTGTTTCTTCCTTTGAGTACACGATATACACAAAACTAATATTAAATCAACAATATTAAAGATCAGCTCTTGAACACAATCAGCACCGAAGGGGCCTTTTTGATCGGAGCTGTGAAACTGGTCAACAGACTGTCCCTTTGACTGTTGTAATGCTGCCACCTTGTGGTAAGATTCGAGTTAGCATTTAATTCTGACGCGTGGCCCCGTGGCTTGATGGGAGTTGGAGTCAGAATGGATTCAGTACTTCCTGCTTTGACAAGGAAGACGAAGAGACTTCGGCTGTTAACGAAAAAGTTGTTCGCCTGCCAAACAGTTTCGCCTCGAAGAGACAGAAGTGAACACACAGACAGAGTAAGTATGTTTTTTAAGTATTTTATCAGTCGACTCATGCAACAACGGGATTTAAGCTAATTATGAACAAGAGGCAGCGAAGTTTTGTCAGTGGACAGTTGCTAACTTTGTATTGTAAGCTCGGCTTGTCATATAAGTTACGTTAGCTACATGGAAAATGACTCCAAATCAGTGTTTGTTCGTAACTTCCTGGGGTTTTCTTATGAATAACTCTGTTACAATACACATGAGTTTGATAGAAAGATAGAAGTGATGTGAAAGTTTCTGGTAAAGCAGCTAAAGTGTAAAACTCAGGTCTGTTCACACAATAACAATAGGTATCATGTATGTAAGTATAGCAAGTGAGTAAACAAATCAAAATATATCCTAACTTCACCTTTAATTTGGTATCTTGCATTTGCAAATGTTCACTTAACATCACTCAGGGTTATTGAATTTGGCGTTATCCTGAGTTTTATCTTATCAGTGTGTGAGCATTTCAGTATGGAGTCAAGCCAAACAGCGACGCTCATCATGAGACATGAAGTTTTTGGCAAAGGCCAAGAGTAGCTGCCGCTTTATTTAACAGGAGTGAGACACTAAAGAGCTGCAGGCTACTGTGACAGGTTTTCCTTCGGGTAAGTTTTGACATAATAGACCGCGAGAGGACATAATTTTGCCTATTGTCTGAGTTTGTGTCTTGTAATTTCATATCTCAGGTTGTATAAGGCCTCTAAGCAAAAATGCTGTGTATTCATGAATGTATGATTTCTTTTTCACATCAATTGAGTGTAGTACTTATGTAACACTCTTGCTTGTTTATTTCAAATTGATTTGACAGAAACATGTCTTATGATACATATCGATGTTGTGCCATAAAATCATATGTACCTTGATGAGGTGGAGTTTATCAATGCATTTCAACCACCCCCACTTTGTGCCAGGATAAGGATGTTTGGTAAAAACAACTTTTAAAACATCTGGAAATGCAGAAATCCACAGGATGAAGTGACACTGCTGCAGTTAGGAGTGAATTTTTGCACTCAATAGTTTCTTTCTGTCCTTGAACATATAGAGATAATATGATTAGACTGAATAGGGTTTTTCTGTTCTGGACAATGTAACAGTGGTGGTAGCAAGAATCCTTGGACTGAATTGGAGCCTGTTTACCTTTTGTGAGTCCTCACTTTTCGTCACAGAGAAGGCACATTCATGCTCTGTGCTGTCTCTGCTAACACCAGAGTATAATTCATATGAAGACCTCCTCAGGCACGAGAAGACTGACAAGATTTGATATGTTTGCCTCCACCATTAAAACTCACACATTTACATCGTTGTCCTCCGATCCTGTCCCCTCCTAGTTACTGTACTTTTTTCTTTTTTTTCTTCCTCAGATGTCTTTGATGGAGCGTGGTGGCGTCCGGCCAATTACAGCAGTGGCGTGGACCTCCAATACCAGCACCTGCCCCAAAGATTTCAACCTGGTGGGAAGAGAGATTAAAGATTGATACAATTGCCCATATATGTACACTGTTGCCACAGGAGTAACAATGTTAAATAGTTTAGAAACCCACCAAATAAATAGGAAGTTAAATAGATAAATAGATAAACAGTTTGCATCTGTGTTAGGGCTGTGTGAGAATGACCAGGGCGAAGTCTTCTGCCAGACATGTAGGAGGACCAAGTGGGTAAAGAGTAGTAGGCTTATCTTGGACTTTTAGCTACTTAAAATAAAAAGGAGCTCAGCATTCATCCATAAGGGCTGCGTTATCACATACAATTCCTCTGTATAAACCTGTAATCTGTGTGTAACAGCTGTAACAGCTGTGTAGATGTGTATCTGAACATAAAAGTTTAATTAATCAGATCCTGACATCCCGGAGGTCCCAGATACATTCAGTGACACCTGAATGTTATTACTGCAAGATTCAGACATTCATCTAACACGAGTCACAGTGACGACCTACAGGGTGGACCCAAGTCTGTAAGGTTGTCATTATTGTAATGACAACCTTACAGACACCCTTCCCACTCTGTAGTGTGATGCACTGTGGAAGCATAACCAGTCTGTGCTTAAAGAGTAAACTGCTAACCAGAGGGACTACAAAAGTGGTGGTGGGATGATTGGAGCAGCTGGACTTGTAGTCAGTCAAGTGTTGTTGGAAATGTTAAGTTCAGCTTCAGAAATGGAGTGGTTGTTTAAAAATAATGTAAACACTCTTTTCTGAAGATCAAGACCCAAAAAGGATGTAGCCCCTGAATTTATGTATGTGTGTGACTTCAGCGATATAAAGGCCCCGCAAACATTGAGATGTTCAGTGACCGTCAGCTGGAGGTCCTTCCTCGACATCCTAGCAACATTAAAACACGGTGTGACCATGAATGGGCCTATTCAGCTGTTTTGCTAAAGTTTATATACACGGTGCGCATACAGTTTGGATAAAGACTTTGGCTCTTACAAACACCGCAGGCTTAAAACGAATTGACAGTCGCAGGAATATTATTTACACGTAGATATACATACGTGCCGAAAACAAAAATGTTTTTTCATATTTTAAAAAATGGCCGTTGGGTGGACCATCATTGGACGTGGAAACAATGAGGAAGTGATTGGTGTTTCTTTTACCATCTGACCAATGTTTGCTGGGGAACAGCATCATGACCAGCTATTTAACGATGATTATGGTCATAATTGTACTCATTGGATCTGAATTTAAACTCAATGTTTGACCCAGCTGACACTTTGCTTTTGTCATCATCGTTTTTCTTGAGCACTGCCTGCTTCAGATAAATAGCGACATAGTCAGGAACTGTACAGGACAAGCACAGTCTGGTTCAGTTGGCCAGGATGAACTGAAGATGGGTGCTAACGACGGCACTGCTCTCCTGAATCGTTAAGTGAAGCGTCAGGCTCGAGTCAAAAGCCCAACTTTTAAGCCACCACTAACAACCTCAACATGTCATATTGCTTTTACTGTAATCAGACATGTTTGCAGTGTCAGATGTGGTGTAATATCTACACGTTGCCTTGTTCTTCTGCAGATCAGCATCACAGAAGACGGAGCAGCGGCGAACTTTACACGCAGCTTTGCGATGAAGTCTGGATATTACCTCTGTTACAGCAAGGTAACAATCAGAGACACAATAAACACAGAGAATACTTGTGTGTTTTACCACCAGGCCTTTGTTCTCTGAACTCGTCCCTCCCGTCATCAATAAACAGACTCTCTCTCTCTCTGTCTCTCTCTACAGGACTTGGCAGGTGGTATGGTGTTGTCAGACATTCGCCTTATTTCAGACAAGGAATCCATTCCTCACGGTTATTGCTATATAGCAGAGCACCTCGAACCAAGTGAGTACACACACACATTTTTGTCTTTCTAACCTACCATACTCTAATTAAATGCCTAACCCAAACCTCAACTGAACTCTAACCTTAACCTGAAAGACAAGTCTTTTCCTTCAAACCGTCGTGGGGACCTGCCAAAATGTCCTCATAATGCAGAGATTTAGTCAGCAGGCTGATGGTTGATGTTTTCTGTGTCTGTGTGTCCAGAGGCCACTGTTTCAAAGAAGAAGCGTGTGTGTGTGCGCGTCGTCCCATTGGGCAGTGTGGACTCAGCTGTGTTGGATATTAAGCTGACAGCCAAAAGCAAAATGATGTTGCAGCACTACACATATGTGGGGTTGGTGGCGTTTACGTTTTCAATCATTTGACTCACACCTCTTTCATCAAGGTATTTCTTAAATCCCGTCACATAGTGGTCTGTCTAAGGAGTGAGTTATTTATTGCTTGCATTCGGTGCTTTCATTGGGAAACACTGAATTTGTCTGTTCTTCAGAGACATCCATGGCTATGTGTTGTGGTGCAGAAAGGGCTACTTTTCTAGTCCCGTGCCTCAAGCTAAGCCCCGCAGTGTCAGCCTGGACCTCCATGGACTCTCACTGGAGCAGCCGTCTGGTCCTCTGCCGCTCAGACCCAGGTACAGTCCTGTCATACTGTACTTATGTCTAATATAGATGAGTCCTACAGTGCATTTTAATGATCACATGTAATGATTTATGTGGGGACATGTAATAAGAATAATAATAAGGCTCTTGTTGTACACAAAACTATGCTCATGTTGGTACCCAATGAGAGGGAGAAAAGCATCATCGTGTGTTTCTCCTTATAAAAGTTATGTCAAAATTAGAGACAATGCAGTTTTATAATAATGTCCTGGAGATGTTAATGCGTTAATATTTGCGTGTCTCTGCAGCAACCCTCCTCCTGCACTGCCACATAGTAAACTGAGTCAGAGACGCTGCAGCCTCCACACTAAGGACAACTCGGACAAACCTGCTGACAGCAGTTTCCAGGGAATCACAGGTACTCCATGTCCATCCTCATATGCAGGAAACTTATTACTCATTCTGACTGTGGGCAGCCCACTCATCTATTACCTTTCTCCACCCTCTGCAGCTCTGGATGGAGTTCCCTTTAGCCTTCACCCAAAGTTTGATATACCAGTAAGAGCAGAGTCCATTGTGAAATTCAGCTGTTTTTTTGTCTCAGTGTATTTCCTGTCTTGTCCTTCTTCAACCCAAGCCTCTAATATAAACATGTATTCACATTTCTTTTTCTCTCTCTTTCTCAGACTCCTCAGCTGAACCCTCAGCTAAGCAACATTCGCATAAAGTCTCTCCAAGACATTGAAAACGAGGTAGGGTCACATTTGAATTTCTGCCCTGTGATTCATACATTAAATGCATAACATTTTCCCAACAGCGAATATACTTATTTGTTTTCGTTTTTCCAGTATAACTATCCTTTTGCTGTGGAGGAATCTGCTGCCAAGAGGACCAGACCATCAGTGCCAGCAGGAGGCGCTCCATCAGCTCAGTGATCTTCAGCAAAGCAACAATATCAGCATCTTGGTGTGACGTCTCACCTCACGGTACAGATGAAGGATGATCATACCTGCATGTACGCTGTCGGCTTTCACTATTAGTCTTCAGGTGGAGTTATAACGAGTTATCTTAACAGGATCACTTACAAGGTCATCTGTGGCCCCCTACCCTTCTAGCATGAGACTGACAATCACACATCAGAGCTGTATAGATGGTTTGGCTGTTTGGTTGTCGTGCCACACTTGTGTTCCTTTTTATTTGTCTATACTCCATTAACATCTTTAAGCATTCCAAGTTTTTATTTGCCAAACAAACTGTTTGAATAGAATCATACTTGAAATTATGTTATCTTAACGCTTTTGTAGGAACGCAGCCTTTAAAGACAATATGGGGTTAATGATGTAATGAAGCCAAGAGTCTCTAAGGTATCCTCTGCAGCTTTAAGCCCACTCTCAAATTGTAGACTAATTGTCTGCTAAAAAAATGCTTTATTATATCATGAAGATGCGCTGCTTGCTTTGTTATATGTTTCCTGATGTCCCTCAGTGCTGCACACCTTTAATGGTTTCCATCACTAATCGTTTCTTAAGCGGAGCTGTAATGTTGTCACACTGGTGGATGAGTTTTGCTGCAGATGTTCAACTGAACTCACTTGATACACTAACATATCTAAACGTCGGATATAGGGTCTTTCTTGTATGAAGAGTTGCCTACTGTCAGGTTTGTATATTCCAAAAAATATCATTAGCTCTTAATTTAAGGTGAATGGAGCAATGTTGTATATTTTACTCTGTGTGTTAGTCAAACGATGCGTGGGGAAAAGGGGAATCTTTCTTTTTTTATTATTACTGCCAGGCACTAGGGCCAAATATTTATCTTTGTCATTGTACAATATATAAAGTTACATTGTTTTTATTGTCTGTATAGCAAACTTTTATTGCATGGAAAAAATAAAAATCTAAGAAGCACTTCTTCAGGTGTGTTGGTTTTATATACAGTGCACTTTTTTTTTTTGCACATTTGAGAAACTAAGAGAAGCAAATCAGTTTGAAATACAGCTTGAGGATGTAAATTGTCTACAAAACAGTGACATGCAGAAGGCAAGGACTGTGTTTGTAGCTTTAGAAATATTTTCATGGCGGCGGCCTAACCCGAGCAGTTCAGATGGAAGCACATATGGACAAGGAAAACATGTCTTGACCTATTTATTTAGACGAAGTTGATTGAGCATGTGCACAGTTCCCGAGCAATGCCTTGCAGCAGTTACTGTATGCACATTACCACATTTTAGTTGACCGAGAACAAGCACAACATCACATGCAGGATCACTTTCATTCACTCTGCCTGCTTCGATCTTCAAAAGCCATTCTTTATATGACGAGTCCAACAGTTTCTGAGCTGTAAACCGCAGCCTCTGTGGAAGTGTATTAATGGCAACACTACTGAGTGAGCACCAAACAAATCAAAGCTTTAGTGAATCCAAAAGTCAAGATGAGAGACTTTGGCTCAGGATTCATTTCAAGGTCTCATCTGACAGACTTTAGTCTACTCTCATTTGAAGTTTGCATACAAGCGGTACAAAAGCTGAGAGTTTGCAGCTCTCACTGGCTGTCCGTTCCTGCACACTCATGCATCGTGTCTTGCAGATTTAACCCTCAAATTTGCTTCGAAATTCAAATTAATTTGGTCATACTGGTTGAGTATTCATAAGTAAAACATGTTTGAACAACCATTACCTGTATTTTTTGTCAATTCAGGGTTAATAGTTGAAAATAATATTCTAAATGGTGGATTCATTTCTTTCGCCATATCCTAAATGTACCATTTCATTCCACCCTCTGGTTATTATGCATCTTTGTACGACAGCTTCTCTCCCACAGTTCTCCATGTTTCCAGCTCTTAACTATTCTGACAGTAATATTTTCCATGTAAGTGCAGCATCCTGCTTTCTCTCTAATGGTAGATGGAACCCAACCATATTGTGCATTACTGCCACCTGCTGTACTGTGCTGGACTGTTAATGCTGGATATGTTACATATATGTTGCCAGTTACATCACTGTCTCCCTGCACAGTCAACTGTTTTACTACTACTGTGATGAAAGCACACGATGAGCAAGACAGTTTACTACTGCACATAATGCTGTCTATCTAAGTGAACATGGTTTTCATTTTCCGTTATTCTACTGACTATTTTCATTTAACCATTTAGTATCTTTTAATGATAAATATATCACAAGTTACCAAACTCTGAAGTGATGCCTTAAAAATGTTTGTTTTGACCAACACTCAGGAATTTAATTTCTACTGACATTAAGCAAACTGATAGTGGACAAAAGCAGGAAACCAGTGATTTGACAAATGCTGTATCCAGGAAAGTGAGTGATAGTTTTGCAAGATCAATAGCTTTAATGGATTATTTAATTAGCTTATCATTTATGGTAGAACTGAACAATTAATGGAAATATTATCAAAATCATAACATGGCCAAGAGCAATATCCTGATCACAGGTGCTGCCGTGTTTTTGATAAAAGTAAAATTGGTCACAACATATAATTTTATTTTATTTTATTTTATTTTATTTTATTTTATTTTATTTTATTTCATTTTATTTTCTTGTGGCGCTACAGAGAGGGCCCGGCCTACAAATCAATGCAAAAATTACATTGCCACAAAACTTGGACTCATATGGCATTTGCAATATCACTTAAAATACTCACAATATTATCTTTATTTAATTATTTTGCATATTGTTCGATAGTCTCTGGTCATTAATCAACTAAATCTTTCAGCGTGGAAAAATGTTTTGTTTTCTCTTGTCTGACATATTTTCAGGTTCATATTCTGGTCAAAAAGAAACTCTGTTAGGAGCTACTCATTAACTAATGGTTAACAAACAATCATCTCGTCATTCATTCCTGTTTTTTTTCCCTGGAAGCTGCACAAAATGTGATGTCCCTTATTGTAAAGTGTTATTTTTTTTTAACTGTTTCTTACAGTTGAAATGATAAACTTGAACTTGAACTCGAAAGAAGAAAGGGTGACAAGAAGTCATTTCAAATAGTAAACTGGTCAATAATAATAATCTGAATTTATAGGAGTCTGCAGTGATTAGGTAATAATGCAGCTGTTGCCTTTAGGCCGTTTTCATTCCAGTTTGTGTTTTTGTTTGTTTGTTTTTGTTCATGATTTAGTGATGCATACTCTATTCACAAATACATTTGCCGTTAAATCAGTAGTTGTAGTTTGTTCCCCCTCGCTGGTAGTTGTGCTATGACACAGTCATAGCTCACAGTCAGTGCGGGCTTCATCTGCAACGCTGCTGTTCCACAGCGACTCTCTGCAGGTCTGTTTGTTCTGCTCACCGGAAAACGGGCTCTGATTCCAACCAGCTGTTTCCCGCCTCACGCAAATCAGCTGCACACACACACACGCACGCACGCACGCACACACACACACGTAGTAGGCGGAGGCAGTAGACACACACACACACACACACACACACACACACACACGTAGTAGGCGGAGGCAAGAAGCCACATACACACACACATTGGAGGGAACCCCATCAGCTGTGGGAAGCAGCACAACCTGAACTTACTTTTATTTTTCTAATTCTGTTCTTCACATTATCCGATTTTTGAAGCTGTATTTAAGATATGCGCAATTGAGGAGTACAGCAAGAGCTCTGTGCTGAAAACATAGACCATTATAATTTAACAAGGACAGCGGTGGAGGAAGAAAAAAAAAACAGAAAACACGGACTACAGAAGGTGGCTTTGAAAGCATGGAATATTTCATGATGCCGACAGAGAAGATACCGTCCTTACAGCAGTTCAAAAAGACGGAGAAGGATGTTATTGGAGGTCTCTGCAGGTGTGTAGCTAGCTCTTTTTTGTTGATACGAAACTGCACGCGCAAATCAGCCCTCATGTGGCTCTACTGTGTGTCTGTGTGTGTGCGGTGCGGTCTGACTTCAGTTAGCATGCTAGGTGTTAGCCTCGCTGCGATGTCTTGGCAGCAGGAGCATGGTCGTGGAAATCACAGCCTGCTGGCCAGTTGCTGCTGTTAGCGATGACTACATTTAACATGTTATTACGTTCGCCGGCCAAATTACATGTAATAACCCACAAGACGCGTTTGCGGCCATTCGGCTCAGAAATATGTAAATCAGCGACATGAAATCGATACATTTGCGTCCAGTTGAACATCAACCACGTGGTGGTTAACGTGCTCCCCGCCGCCTCGCTGCTGTTTCCTAACTCACATGTTTATAACGACATAGTTTGTTACACCCCTCCCTGCTTTCACCGAAAGACTTGTGTGTGCCATCTATTTGGAGATGTGTTAATTACGGGGGCGTAAAATGGGGGTTCAGCTCAGCTACATGCGTAGTTAAAATAATGCTCCGCGCAGCAGCCATGACTGTGTCGTGTGCTAAAGTTAGCTTAGCTTGGCTAACTAGTTAGCTCTCCGCGCACTCGTTCTTAAACCGTGTTGTGTGTGTGCTGACTCGTTTTTAGTCACGCGCACTGGCGTGTTTAACCGACACACGTCGTCTCGTAAGTGTAACGACGGACACGGATCCGCGTCTGTTAATAGCATACCAATGAGTAAGCGCTAGCTTTGTGCTAATGGTACAAAGCATTGTTCTCCATGAAGCCAGGGGGCCTGCAGCTGCTGTTGCTGCTGGCGGTGTCACATTTCACTGCTGCTACCGTCCACACCGTCCGACGCGCCCTCCGGCGGCCATGTTGGAGGTCCGCAGCTCCTGGCAACGACTCCTGACAACAGCTGATTTCATTTCTAAACCTAAAAAAACATGATATGTCTCAGCTGTGTAGGATAGATGATTTGTTTTCCTCTGCTGTCTCTGGTCGAAGATCGGATAGATTTAAGCAGTTGTAAACATGAGTGATGAGGATGCTGGGCATTTTTTTAATCGCCTCGCCACATTTGTGTCACATGGTTTGTGCAACAGACGACGAAGGCAGGAAATTCCTCTATTATATCCATTAAGCTCCTTTAAAATTTCACAGTAAGTGAGCATGTGAGGAACGAAATGACCAAATTAAGCCTTTAATGTTGATTATGCTGATCATACATTCACTAATGGGGCTTTACGCAGTATATTGAGGGATAATTTACAGAACTGCTTTCAAACTAACATAACATTGAGGCACTAAATTGAATAATTTGATGACTGCTAGCCTTTTGTAAGGCAGTGTGCATACATCATGAGATAGTGATGGTGTTTTTAAAGTTCTTTTCAACGTGTTTATTTAAATCTAGCTCTGGACATTAGAGTGTAGCCACACACCCACACAATCATCTTTTATAGAGAAACTATTTACAGCCATGTGAGCCGTGTCCTCTCTCTGACCCCTCTTCATTTTCGTAAACATCCCCGATCAGGTTCTCCAGGTTTGTTGTCTTTTTGGTGTCATGCTCATATTTTTTTTAATGGCTCACCTATTTCTTTCCCTGAGTAAATATGACAGTGGAGGTTTTGCCACCGTAGCATTCAGTCTGATGGGGTGGAGGTGTGTGAGGGGGCGCTGGGTTCAACCAAACTAAAAGACCCTCGGGCATCCTGACAGAGGAATGCAGAGAGGTCAGGACTAGTCTGGTAGTGTTTCAGGTTAAAGGTTTAAAGACGCAGCGAGAGATCTGCTCAATGCACAATGTATTGTTGCTGTTTGTTTATGTATGTGGCTAAGAATAGCAGATCGTTACCTTCTTATTGGACCTAAAGGACAGGATATTGACCGTCTCTGTTGTTTGACCTGTCTCCCTCAGCTTGGCCAACATCCCCCTCAGTCCAGAGACAGCCCAGGACCAGGAGAGGCGAATCCGCCGTGAGATTGCCAACAGCAACGAACGCCGGCGCATGCAGAGCATCAACGCAGGCTTCCAGTCCCTAAAAACACTCCTGCCCCACACAGACGGAGAGAAGCTCAGCAAGGTGCAGAAAACACCCCACCGCTGACACGTAGAAGAGATCTCCTTTGCGTCAGCATCGATCATGACGATGCTTTACATGCTCGGGCTCCGTTATTGAATTGTGCAGCAGAAAATTGAACTTATGACACCTTGGTCTACATTTGAGTTTCCTTCCTGCCTCAGCAGCAGTTATTTGTCCACACGCTATCCTCACTTTTTTTCTTCTTTTCTAACTTTTGGTTGGTTTGCCCCTGCCAGGCGGCCATCTTGCAGCAGACAGCAGACTACATCTTCGCCTTGGAGCAGGAAAAGACACAGCTGCTGGCACAGAACAACCAGCTCAAACGCTTCATCCAGGTAATAGCCTGTCCCATTGTTTTTCATCATGATTGTGTCTAACCCATTTTACATAGCTCCCTACCATTAACAACTGCCATCCGTTATATCAAACTGTTGTGTTCCTTCAGGTCGACAGGTTTATCCATTGTCTTAGTTCTTACTATAACCTGTGCACCATTACAGCCCAACTTAAATTTCATATTTGCACAGCTTATACAGCACAGTCCTTTCTCAGTCTGTATGCAGCCACGTGTGTTTACCAGTCTCGTCTGTTTACTGTGCTGTTGGTTCACCTTGTGTTTTATTTTTTTGCCACACCTGGTCATCTGTTTAACCCAGCACAAGCTGCATGCACTGTTTCTAAATAACGTGGAAGCTCCTCAGATTGTGTACAAACCGGATGGTTGGGTTTTCGAGCAGCCCCCACCCACTTACTAAGATTAAATATGTAAATGTTCACGTTATCTGTTTTGCGTTAACCGTACATGGCCTTCATGTCATTCCAGGAGTTCAGCGGCTCATCACCGAAGAGGAGGCGAGCAGAAGAGAAGGATGAAGGGATCGGGTCTCCAGACACGCTGGAGGAGGAGAAAGTGGAGGAGCTGAGGAGGGAGATGCTAGAGCTGCGACAACAACTGGACAAGGAGCGTTTGGCTCGTATGCAGATGGAGGAGCAGGTGAGACTCATGACCTCTTCCTCGTTCTGGACTCAGAACAGTCATCCACATCTCCAGGCTGTGAAATGGTCCCGTCAAGACGTCACAGTTGACATAACTACCAAAATACCCAGAACAATGGTTCAGCTTTACCAGCCATTTCCATATCCGTCACCTTAACAAGCTGGCAGCTGGTGGTGTTGACAGATTCACCAATACAACAGCCAACTGCTGCTCAGCTCAGCCTGGACCTACCTGAATAGCAGGTTAAGACAAAGGGGATTGGACAGGTGGTGAAGACAAACAGAAACTTTCACCGGTAGCGAAATGGGAAAGTAAACAGAAGGGGAGATGCAGGGTCAAGATATATCCAAAGATTTGTTGAAAGACTTTTCAAAGAAGACAATGACACATTATGACACGTACACATTAACTTTCTTTTCTGTGAGTCCTGTAGAAATAATTCTTTTAATACTTGTGATGTTAATTGTGTTTAAAATGTTGTATTTGGGCAATAACTCAGAAGACTTGGACAAGTTTTGAGTTCCTGAAATGGTTCCTGGTGTAATAAACGCACATGCTCGGGGTGTTTGTGTGCAGGTGCGATCTCTGGACACCCAGCTGCACCCAGAGCGTCTGAAGGTGATCACCCAGCAGGTGGAGGAGGAGCAGGCCATCCTCCAGAGCCAGACGCTGTTACGGCTGCAGCAGATCCACGCCGCTGACAGACAAACACACAGTCCACAGGTGAGACATGCACTGCAGTTTTACAGCTTCTAAAGAAGTTACCAGCCTCGATGGCAACAGTTATGGCGCATTTCCATTACACAGTTCCAGCTCTACTCAACTCGGTTCTACTCTACTCTACTTGGTTTGGTTGAGTTTCCATTCCAATTGAGTACTTCATAGTACCTCCTCAACGTAGGCGGGGTCGTCATACCACGGCTGCGCGAAACTGCCATGACGTCAATTTGTACGCGACGCAAACAGAGCCGACCTCGTCGACGGACCACGGTGATATTTTACGAGCAGCCATTTCCCTCGAGTGAGAAAAAAGAACAAAGTCAGCGGTTGCTGTTGCCCGGCGTTACAGTGGAGGGGGCGAGATTGTTTTTCCGGTGTTGGACGTCGCAGACCAGTGACGACACTCTCCGGCCAATCAGTGGCCGACAGGCTGTTGACGTCACACATATAGTATCGCTTCTACTCGCTTGGAACCTCGCCAGAGCAGGTACTAAAAATAGTATCGGGTACCAGGTACTATCCCTGATGGAAACACAAAACAACCGGGTAGAGTAGAGTCAAGTCGAGCCGCGCTAGTGGAAATGTGGCATTAGACGTCAACACGCACAGTCTCAGATAGGTTTTTTTTCTGTCCTCCAGGTCCTCGCTCCCCCGACTCCACCCGCCCCAACCCACCACCCCACGGTCATCGTCCCAGCCCCAACACTAACCCAGCACCCCCACCATCACGTCACGGTGGTGACCATGAGCCCGTCTGTCCACACCAGCAGCGTGTCCACGTCCAGACAGAACCTGGACACTATTGTGCAGGTAGGGGTTTGTTTTACTCTGTATGGAGGGTCCGTGCTGCAGGGTTTGCCCAAATTCGGCAAAGTTTGGAAACTGCTGAATTTTAACTTGTGTTTTCAAGGTTAGGGTACCTTGAAAGTGTTTGAATTTTGCCGCACGAAATTCATTTCACCTTGAAAACATTAGTTTTCACATAAAAACCGTCTCATTGGACTGAATACTCGCTGCAGCTGCTTCAGTGCTTCTTTCATCCTCTGCCCTCAGGCCATCCAGCACATCGAACGCACTCAGGAGAGGAGAGCGAGCGCCGAGGAGGAGCAGAGGCGAGCGGTCATCGTCAGCCCCGCCCACGTGGCCATGGACACCGCCTGCTCGGACACAGACACCGACACAGAGGGAGAGGACTGCTCAATGAACTGATCCACCACCTGAGCTCACACACACACACACACACACACACACACACACACACACACACACACTCACTCACACTCTCACACTCACACTCACACACAGAACACACATACAAACACTTAAAATACCTACTCACTGTAAGATTCCCTCCAGGAGCTTGACTACTTTTTAAAAAAAACAGAGAAATCTTTCTTCGGCACTATCCAAACTCTTAAATCCAGTGGTTAAGCTCTGTGTCAGTCTTGTACTGTAAAATCTCTGAAGATTAAAAACATAGGATGGTCAGCGTGCAGAGGAGGCCCTGTGAGGGTTTTTAGAGGCTGTTCTTTCATCGTCAGAGCCGGATCTGTGGCTACTTGTAAACGTGAGGGTCTCCTCGTGTGAAAAGCTCTCAGCATCAGTCCGTCCTTCATGTATGTTTATGTGTGCTACATACGGTCGCAGCATCACGGCTAGCTGTCGTCACCGGCACGCTGACAGTATTATTTGCGCCACAAATAGATGGAGTCAGTCCAACGGAGAGTTGAATGTAACAACACAATAAGCGAGCAGCTCTTGAGGTCTGAAAAGGGACGTGGAGTCGCAGCTGTTTCTTCCGCTGTCTTAATTTGTTTTTTTTCTTTACGTGTCCTGGTCGGCCGCAGTGAGCGCGGCCACGAAACCCAACTTAAACTACAACAGAAGGCATTTCTTAAATTAAAAAGTTTGGGGGAAATTCAAACTAATTGCAAAGCTAATTGGAGGATAGATGTTAAATACAATTATGTCTGATTTACTTGAAGAAAAATAAACGTTGTGTCTTTGATATCGAAATAAGCCCTTAAAAAAATAAGCTGATGAACAATTTGTATTGATCGTCGTTTGGTTTTAATGTTTTGTTTTTTTTTGTTTTTTTTTCTGTCAGGGTTACTGAATGTTGAAGGTGAAGATTTTGTTATATTGAGATTAACAACTTAAAAGTGGAGGTTTGTCAGGTTTTCACAGGGAACCGGAGGCCTTGAACTGAGTTTTCAAGTCCAATTGAACCTTTCAGTCAACCAAATCAGACCCTCTCATTCGTTATCTACCGGTGTCAGTGGTTAAGTTAAAACAGGCTTTTAAAAATGTAACCACATGCTGATTCATTGGTGGAACACAAACAGATTTTCATTTTCAGTCCCAGACAATTTACGGAATCAAACTTAGTCGCAGCGTATGAATCGGTGGAAAGTTTGGCCGAGTGAAAATCTGAAACACATTTCTATGATTCATGCGCTCCGTTTGCAGGAAGGCTTCCGGTTTTCCTCCAAAGACTTCCAGTCCATCTTCTGGTCTTGGTTTGTTGATTTCAGTGACTATGCACTAGAGTGTTTTAGGTATTTATGCAATTCCATCTTCAGTACATTTGTCGGCGTCTCTCACACACGAGGTGAAGTTATCTATGCACCGTTGATGGGTGTGTGCATTACACCTACAGTATATGTATGAAACAAAGAATGTAGTCTCTACTTGTAAGGTGCTCTATATCAACCTGGTGCTCTGCTGACCAGCAGTGAGCTGAGGCCCCAAGCCCTTCATGTAACTTCACACTTTGTCACAGTTATTCCATATCTGAATTTTATGTGAAATGATTCACATCATTTCCACATCTTGGAATTGCTGAGAGAGCAAAGAGGAGCTGCGTCTGATTACAAATGACAGCAGCGTTGCGCGTTGACTTGTGATATTTGCTCACATAAATAGAAAGAAAACCCCTCCGAAACACAAGCATGTCGCGTCTTACTGAAGTCCAGCCCAAAAGGTGTCGTTTTGGAAAAGAAACTCCAGCAAGAGGAGCGGCAGCTTTATTGGGAAGCTAAGCACGTAGTTAGAGATCCGCGTACGCTTTCAGTGTATCACAAAAAGAGCAAAACTAACAGAGAGCACTGTACTGAATTGCCGATCTCTCCCCAGATCTCCGTCTCTCTAAAGCGCACCAAGTCTGTCCACCTCATGTTTCATTGGTTATATTTCTCTCGGGAATTTGACTGGAAACCTCCCTCTTCGAGCCTCCCTCCTGTCACACTCGATTTGGTATGCTGACTTGATGCTGTAAACATTCCTTTTATTTGGATTTGTATCTGTCTTTTGATCTCTTATATGTTCTGTTGCCAATCGAATGCATGTTACTAATTGCTGTTCTCTTGTCTAAAGCGGGCTTTCGTTTTCATCTTTTTTGTGTCTTATTTTTCTTTTTTTTGTGGAATTCCTCTATTTCTTTTCATGAACACATGACTGAGCGGTTCAGTATTAACTGTCTTGTGTGAGACGTGTGGACACTCTTCACTCACTGGCATCAATTTTATATCTGGTTAGACTAGTACTTTTCATGCCATACATTGTGGGGGAGGGTGGGGGGATTCTCATATTTTGTTTGTGAAACTTTGTTAAAGGGTTCGGTGTTTTGCTGACAAATGGTAAATCTCAGCCTGAATTTCTGAGGTTTGTTCTTGCTCATCTTAACACTTGTCCCCACATTTCTGTACATTGTGTTGCAGCACTGCTGTCTTTTGGTGGAATTTGAGATATTTGATATGAAGCACTTGCTGTTCTGTACTGCCTGAATCAGTGATGAGGAAGATATTTTTTTGCCATTTATTTTTTGTAAACTCTCATTACGTTCTGCTCTCCTGTCCTTTCATCTGTCTTTCTTGTCCTGTTTTCCATTTTTGGTGACAAGCATTTTTTTTATATTTTTGTGATAATTTTTTTCCCCATCAGTCCAGGTCGATGAGAAGCTGTTATATTTTGTTTATAAAAACTTGGGTAAACAGGCCTTTGTAAAGATGAAAAAAAAAAAGAAATAAAATTTGTACTTTTTTTATTACACCCCTCTGCCTCCTGGTTTATTTCATTTATGGGCTGTGTGGCGCTTTTTGTCCACCAGGCGGCGACATTGAGCAACTCCTTGGCAGCAGCAGAAGAGAAGTTGCTCTGCTGCCTGGATATCACATTTCTGATGAACACAAGTGGCACACAGGCCTCATTTTAACAGTTCTCTGAAATGTGCTTGTTACACTGAAAAAAAAAACTTCTTAACATCTGAACATTGGTCAGAAAAGTCAGAAAAGCAATACTGGAGTTCCATGAGTATGTTAAAATCTCTTAAAATTAGGGACGTCTATACAATTGGTGATTAAAACTCAAGACTACAACATGGTCAGGTGGTTTCTTCCTGCTTCTCTGCTCTTTAACATTTCTGATTGGCCCAGGCAGCTGCTCTGACACACAATGGCTGATATGGGTACAGTCACGGACCGCCACCTCAACTGGTGTGCCCTCTGACCTTCAGCCGGAGCAGTATATATAGCCGAGGGAGATGAGGGGAAGGCCCCTGGCAGCCAAAATGAAGTCTCTGCCGTCTGTGTGCTGCTTGCTGTCTCTGCTGGCCCTGTCTGCTGCAGGTAAGGTGGAGGGCAATGGGGTTTGGGTGAAATATTTCAGGGTTTCAGTGCTGTTGGATGTAATTCAGGGACTTACTGGAGCAGGTGCGGTGAGTGAAATGCTGTTTCAGAGCAGTCGGATAGCTGCAGATCTATTTGGTCTGTGTCTTTCAGCATATGCAGCGTTGTGTGTCCGGCTGAGACTGTGGCCAAAGATTGAACAGGTCATTAACGAAGGAAAGGTTAAACATCTTTTCCGCTCAGTCGTTTGAGTCAGTGACTATAAATATGCAACTGAATGAGTTCCATTTATTACCTATGGATTGATTTAGCTTCCTGCCAGTCTGAGTTTCATACACCCTCCATTGCCTCTTTTCTGGCCTAATGTAGCCAGAGTCGGTTTGAAATATATTTCAAATTTTGACATCTTCACGCACCACTGCATGCCTGAACTCAGCTGACTGGGCAGGAAGAGTGTACCGTCTGTTGTCGTGGGTGCAGCGCCCAGCCTTGCGGTTGTACAACAGAGTCATGGCTGAGGTGTGACACCAGCTGATGGAAACTGTCCTGTCTGCTGCTTGTTCTCTCTGCCCTGGACAGCGCCGCAGTGACAGCACTGACAGAGTAACTTGGACTCACTACAAAGAGTCATATTCACTGCTGCAGCCAAAGCAAAAAAAAGCTGGCTGAAATTATTTGTTTTCCCTCTGGATCTATTTTTGGGTTGACTGTCTTTTCACAGCTATTTGCATGCAGTGAGATTTTTGGCACTTGATAATTCACAGGCTTACCTTTAATTCAGTGTCAATAGAATTAATGCATTTTTATGCTGAGTAAATCAGAAATTTCAGCACCGACACACTAAAATAGAGTTAAACTGTAGAGATTTGTACATCACAGTCGTTGTTTGTTTGTTTCCAGGCTGTTGTCATGTTTTGTTAAAGTGGAGGCAGAGAACATCCTTGTCTGTCCTTGCACTGATTCATTTTGGCCTCTACAAGTTGTCGTAGTCAGGTGTCAGGCGTCATTCAGACAAAGTCACCAGATACTGTGGTCACCAGTGCCATGCACTGATACAAATCTCTTTAAGGCTCTCAGGAATGCACACACATCTCTATAGCGTACACAGACACGCAGACTTACACATGCGTGAAATGACAAGACAACCATAAAGTCATACATGAGTACAATTAAGTCTACAGCTAAAATCAGTGTAGCATTAAATGTGTCAAAAGAAGCCTCATCAGTTCAGCTCTGCTCTGTCTGTAGAGCCGCTAATCTGTCATTTCAGTCAGCAGGGTCTACGTCAAGGGGATGTCCCAGCTAAAACAGGCATGAGAGAGCACAGCGGAGGGCATACAGGACCACAGTTCAGTAGCCAAGCAGCTGGACTGTTTGAAGTTACATAAGAAGACAATCAAACACTATTAAAATTCGAGGTCAGTGGAAAAAAACAGTAGAAGTAGTGACAGAGCTGAAGTGGTAAGATCCTCCCCTCCACACATCCCATTTAGATGTGTGAGAGAAAGTATGAGATCTGACAGAAATAGCAAACAATGATGAGATAAATAGCTGAGTGCTACATGTTTATTAGGAAGTGAGAATGTGTGTGTTTATGTGTTGCCTTGTAATTCTATTTGCAGGGATCCCAAAAACAGGAGCCCACTCACAGTCCGACAACTTTGTGGGGACCAAAATGCTGGACCCCACAACATAAATCCTTACATTTTAGGATGAAGACTTGGGTGAAGGTTAGGTTTAGGTCAAGATCAGAGTTAGTAATGTCCTCTGTGTAATGTCCATGCAAGTGATAAAAAAGGAATGTGTGTGTGTATGTCTGCAAAATGCGTTGTTGCAGCTGTGGCAGCGATATGTGGAGCTGTGCAGATAAATAAATCAAAAAGCACAACACTTACCTCGGGCTAAATAGCCTTAATGAATTCGTATGGATGCTGATTTCTTTTTAATGAGCCAGAAATGCACCCCACTGCTGGCTGCATGTTTGTGTACCTGTGCACTTTTGTTTTAGGCACTGATGTCTAAAAAGAAGAAGAACTCATCAGTCATCTAGGCTATCATGGCCAACTTACACAGTGAGCAGGGTGCCTGTCATCAGTACGTACGAGTGCTGACGCATTTATTGTTCCTGCTCTTTAAAGAGGCACTGCGTCACGCACAGCCGTTGCAGGGGATGTGAGCAATAGTGCCGCAGAGTTGCAGGCCAGCCTCATGACAATCACAGGGAGCAGAGGAGCGCCACGCTTCCTGAAAATAGGAATGGAATTATCCCTCCTTCTTTGCACCCTCTGACTCATTGTGGGACTATTTCTGTCTGTACCATCCAGCACACAGGCACCTGTCCCATTCTATCCCCACGACACAGTGCTCTGGCCAGGCTTCACTGCAGCAACAAGCAGGGTGAGGAACCACCACAGAGGCACGTTACACGAAACTTTGACGGTGGTAGAAGCAGAAACTACACTAATAACTCCAGATAAACAGTGTTGTTTTTCAGACACACTCATTTGGACGGCATACATTGATACCCCCACAATGTAATGATCATAAGAAATAATTCTACAACATACTTTTTGTATTTAGAAAACGTGTAGCACATTTCATACTGATGCTTTAGGCATCTTAAAGGTTCAGCGTGTAGGATTTATGTGGATCTATGGAAGAATATGGCAGAAAAGGAATATCATCTTCATAAGTATGTTTTCATTATTGTTTAATCACCTGAAAATAAGAATTGCTGTGTTTTCATTACCTTAGAATGAGCTCTTTGTATTTACAGACCACCATGTTTCTACAGTAGCTGAGAATCTGCAACCTCTCCACTATATGCCACTAAATCCTGCACAGCGGCCCTTTAAAGGCATTTAGAGGCATTGCAAATTAGCGAAGAAAATACCATCAACAATCCCATTTTAAAGCTGCACGAAGCAATATTTTTACATCATCAGTGGATTAAATGGCCTTTTATATTGTGAAAGAGCACATTCATAATGACAAACCCACAGAAAATTATCACCCAACTCTGCAGTTTTCCTCAGCCCTACCATGCATTTTATTGTTTTCTGGCTCATTGTTTCGGTTTCACAGCCTGGAACTTTATTGTTTTGGTTCGCTCTCACCGCTCTCATCACCCTGCTTTCCAGTCGCAGCAGGCAGCGAACTGTACGCTATCTGTCCAGCACCAAACAGCAGTGTAGTTATGTGTAGATAAAAAATCGCAGGTATCTATCTATATTTATCAAATCCATATAATTTCTCTGCAATTATGCTCATTAAATCATTATCCGTATTGCTCACAGTAGCCTGACACTACAACGAATGTGCGTCCATGAGTATATAGCTGTTCCATCAGGGTTCCCAGGCAGATCGTGACCATCCCATCTGATGTCATGAGTAACAGGATCATGGTTTGAGTAGTATGCAGGATCACGGAAAAAAAACCCAAAACATTTACATGTAAGCTAACAAGACTAAGAGTCTAGCAACTCTGTGATACAAGCATCAACATGCAAATATGCTAAAAATGACAACGCTAACGTGGTGATGTTTAGCAGGTTTACCATGTTCACCACCTTAGTTTAGCATCTGTGCATGCTAACACATGATAATTAGCATCTAACACAAAGCTAAGGCTGATGGGAATATCATTCATTTAGCAGCTATTTGGTTCTAAACCAAAGTATGTAAGTGAAATATTTGACCTGATGAAAAGTTAAGGGGGCGGCATGGTGGCACAGCAGGTAGTGCGCGTGCCCCGGGCAGGGCCTTTCTGTGTGAAGTTTGCATGTTCTTCCCGTGCATGTGTGGACTCTTTCCGGGCACTCCGGCTTCCTCCCACAGACCAAAAACATGCTCATTAGGTTAATTGGTGACTCTAAAATTGCCCCTAGGTGTGAGTGTAAGTGTGAATGGTTGTTTGTCTTGTGTGTTGCCCTGCGATCGACTGGTGACCGGTCCAGGGTGTACCCTGCCCCCCCACCCCACACCCCACCCCGCCTGTCGCATCTTCCTCATCTTCCTAATGATATTAACTTTAATTCGACCTAGCCATCACTGGCCACTACCCCAGCAGAAAGTGATCTCTCCACTTTATCTTCACAACTATCTCGAGGCAGTCAGTGTGGAGAAAAGCCAGGACACTAAATTCAGCTTGTATGATTGCCGGCCCCTTGTGGTTCCATTATTCATCTTTCTTATGTCGTATGTTCTTTCAACACTTACTGGAGCATTGGGTTTATCCCAAATCATCACATCATGTGCACAAATATCTGCTTCCTACATAAACCAGGCGGCTGCATCACACAACCTTCAGCTCATTTACCTTCTGTAATATGACATAAACAAACAAGTAAATGGTCAATAGGGATTGACCTTGTTATGTAAAGTCACTTCACTTTGGCAACCCATGCATCTTCACTGATGCTCTTGAGGATCTTGGCTGCTGCTGCTGCTCATGTTACAACACAGACGATGCTATAGTGCTGTGCCTTTGGCCAACATCCAAACCTCCCTCATGGCTCAATCACGACAGCATTACTGAGCTCCCTCCTCATGAATGCCAGACAGTCACGGCCAGGCCGAGCGACAGCGAAGGAGTACATGATTAACATTCTCTTAATACTATAAATTATATCAAAGTAACACTTAAAAGAGCAAATCTGGCCTGATAAAGATCAGCAGACCTTTACCCCCCAATTTTCTGTAGAGGTTATCTGTGTGCTGGATTTTATTCTTTATCTCTTCATTCGATTGGACTTGTTTAGCCAGTTAGAATTCATTATCATTGTGATCAGCGATGGCCTGGCCAAGCACTTGAAGTTCATTGGTTTCACTGAAGGGTTTGACTGGGTTCACATATTGCAATAAGCTGCCATGACCAGATCTTACCTTGGCCTTTGCTTAGGCTCAAACAATTCTAGACAACTGTCACTTTTGGTTAAAGCCAAGAGCAAAGCTATTATCACAATACAGAAAAACCATATGGAGCAAAATGTCTTCATCTGCACAGTTTGCACACAATGTGGGTGCTTTGGGACTGACAGCTTGACGTTCTCTGTTCACTAACGCTGACAATCCCCTCAGGAGGCGATAAGCTAACACAGCTTCCAGATACAAGAGGTGACAAGCAGCATCACGAGAACAAAATTGTTTGATGTGTGATTCAGGGCCTTAAAATAAGGCAAAGAAGCCGTCATGGAGGACAGTGCAGGAAGAGGAGAGGACATGGAGTCCTGCTAGCATCATTTAGGATGATTAGATGAGCACTAAGCCTTCCATAGCCTAAAGTATACATGAAGCAGCTGCTCTTGGTTTGGTGGACTTTAATATGCACATTTAAAATAGCAGGAGCCATACTACTGCTGGTGCAGTGGTGATGTGACACATCATGTAACGTAAGCATATTATCAGAACAGAAGCGATGGCCTTTATTGGCAAAAAGTTTCAGACTTTAAAGCTTAGGAGGAAAGGTTCCCTTCTACACCTGCTGTGATACCAGTCTGGTGATTAGAAAGAATTACTGTTACTGTAGAGGCCATTTGAAATGTCACAGCAGGAAAAGCACAGGTGTAGCTAATGACACTAATGAGGGCTCTGTTCTATTTATGTATAGCTCAGTATGCCATGCCAGTGAGGCAGCATGCACAATCCTAGGACGCTGGAACCGGAACACCTAAATGGAAAAGAGCCGCTGTTTACTTTATGAACTTAGAAGTTTAGAAGCTTTTCCTTTCTACAGCAAGACAAATGCCTGCTACTTCTTTTGTCTCGCTGACTCACTCACTTAATTTCATTGGCCCAATTAATTACAGCCCCAACACACACATCCACAGGTGCTTTCACTCATGGTACCTGACTAGACCTCAGGACTGGACTTGACAGACTAATTAGTCAAAGTAACTGAGAACACCTGGGTGAGTTTCAGGACTGTGGACTTAATGAGGCTGCGTTTACACTTAGGGAAAACGCATATGTTTTCATGCAGCCTCTCATTTACACACAAACAGAGTTTTTTTCACGGAAAACGATCATTTTTAAAAACTCTGTGTAAACTGGGTTAAACGGCGTTTTAGGTTCTGAAACGTTACAACCTGCAACTGAAAATACTTAACGTCATGTCACTGACCTATGTTTACACTTGTGCCCATAGGTTTGGCATAGTTACGATGGTGCTCGACGGCGTATTTATCCGGGTTCATGTAAACGACAACATTTTGTGCACAATGTTATTTTTGAAAACAGAGGGGCCAAAATATCCGTTTTCCAAAATACCCTGCTATGTGTAAACGTAGCCTGAGACGCTGAACTTCTGGTTAGATGTGATTATTCATAACTATTCTCAGTTTAATCATATAAAAATATATTTACTGAAAATGGGTAAATATTAATTATTTAGCAATGCAAGTCAATCGATTGTGTTTCCTGTTCAGCCTTCTTCTTAGCGGTGTCAGCCATTATTCTAGGAAAGATGAAATCGCTGTCACATTAACACAATGATTATATGTTTCAAATGACAACGTGAAAATAATGTGACAATATGAAACCATTCACTTGTTAAGACGAATCTACAGAGAAATTATCACCTCGATTTTACGCGACTTTATTGTGACCTTCATTGTGACGTTGCGTTTGTTTAGCAACTTTACTGTTTTGGTTCACTCTCGCCGTCTCATGGCGTCGTTTTCAGCTGCAGCAGGTGGCTGTTGTCCATGAAAAAGCTTTAAAAAACACTGTACACTGTCTGCTCAGCACCAGACAGCTGACAAACACAGTTAGCATATAGCTGGTGAACAGAGTGGAGCATTTAGCAGCTAAAGAGAGAGAGATGTTTTCCGCAGGAAGTGGTGGAGACCAAAAACAGAGCTAAAAGAGAGAGCATTCGTCAGGTGGCCCAGAGACAAGACACAAAAAAGTTAACAGGTGGTGATTTGTCATTATTGTGCACCACTTGTTCCAGCTGCCCCCCAAGTTTCCCACACAATTGAGGTTTAACAGTTGAAGAATATCTAAAACTGTTGTCGCGTGTTGGCTTCTTCCTTAGCATTAGCCTGCTTGCTCACGACGAGCGTTGAGCCAGAAGTCTTATGAACGTGCAAATCCCGTGACAGCTGCCTACAGCTATTACTCTTCATCCTACACGCTGATCCCATCTTGTAACATGAACTGCAGACATGCGTTTAGCTGCCTCATGTCACACAGTGTACCACTGTGCGTTCCTCAGTCTTAGGATCTCACAGACAGTTATAATTAAATAGAGGTTGTGGCCTCGTGCTCTCCGTACACTGCGATTGTGAAGAGTATCTACTGTGCATATGCATGTGGCAACTAAAACAATTTCCCCTCGGGGATTAATAAAGGATATCTGATTCTGTTTAATAGAGAGGGGGTCCCCTGCTTTCGCTGTGATTGTTTGAAGCCATAGTAACTGTAATCTCTCTATATGATCCAGAGGGACAGTGATGTCTGATCTGGACCGTGTGCATGAGCAGCTCGTAAATGCCTTGAAATCATCTCTGGGTTTGCTTTTGAGGGAACTCCGTGTCTGTGAACATGATATAATCACCTTCCTTGAATTTAGGAAAATATCACTGCACAGATATTAATAGATGGATAAGAGGTGCAGCAACAAACGTTCAGTTTTCCCTATTTTGGGAAAGCATTCATTAACCAGGGTATTGGGGTTTTTTGTACAGTAAAAAAGCAGTAATATGACCTGATTTTATGCAGTAAGAATGCAAAAATGACTCTTTTTTGCTGACATATTCTTAATGGAAAATTCCTATTAAGTTTTTTAAAACCTTAAAATGATAACTCTTTACAATGATAATGAATACATCCTTCCATTCCAAGTCATCCTGTCCACTCAGCTGTTTTCTTTTGGATCCTCTTCACAACTGTCTGCTGCACGTTGGCCTCAAATAGTCCATGCTCTACTGTCACCATTCAAGGAGCTGAAATCTGAGTCGTATTTCGAGGGTGGAGAACATCTGATCTGCTCTGTTCTCACACTGTGACTGAGCACTAGTCAAGCACTGACATAACAAACGAAGATGACTGGTCAGCAGATGTCCTGCTAGTTTACACCGTGCAGCCTGATTGGTCAGAGCTGCATTTCAATGCGTTTGCTTTGTCTCATATTTTTCAGCCTGGATGTCTGCTGAGACAAACTTCCAGTCACTATAAGTGTGGTCTCATACTTGGCCAAATCACTGCTGTACTTTTGCTCTATCAGTCCCAGCAGGCCACAGTCTACCCACCTACTATTTAAGTTTTTGTCTTTATTAGCTTTGAGGCTCTTATGAGCTCAGAGTTGTTGGCACGTTCACCAAAACCCTCAAAGGTGCCACTGATCAGTCGTGTTACCGTTCAGGAATAAACTCTCATATATGACATATAATGAAATGCATTGAGCATTTTTGGTTCGCACACAGTTCTTAAGCTTCTCCCTGACTTCATTAGTTAATAGGTGGAATATAACAGGCCTCTATTGCTGTGCATGTGTTTTGTCAATAAATGAATGAGTGACTTCCTTTAAAAAGTTAATGTTTCTTGTTCTAATCAGGGAGGAATTCTACATTTTTTACTTGAAGATCATTTTGGTTTTGTTGTAAAGCAGTGCTGATCAAAGACTCCCTTGCCTTCAAAATGTTTTTGAAGTGAGACACCAGCACAGAAAGTTATCTTGTCTAATCACATTTTTCCTCCATTTAGAGCTCCTGGCAGGGTCCTCCATCCATGATGAGGAGCCTCTGGTGCATCTGCAGCTCCAGCAGCCAGAGGGAGACCTCTTCTCCTGCAGATGTGACACCACGGAGGAGCACACCAGCCAGAGCTCCTCCAATGACACCCCAGCCCCGGAGAGGGCCATGTGTCAGCCCTGCACCAAGCCTGAATCAGCTTTAGAGGCTGAAGAAGAGCCAGCTTCCACTTCAGAGCATGAGGAGGAAGAGGAGGAGGAAGCAGCCCCTGTGGAGGAGGACACTTCCACTGTTGAGGTAACAAGTGATGGAGAAGAAGCGCAAGAGGAGGAAGCTTCCCAGGAAGAAGTAGAAGAAGAGGAAGTGACATCTGAGGAGGAGACTGAAGCAGAGCCTGTAGAGGAGGCTGAGTCAGAGGAGAGTCAAAGTGTGGAGGACGAGGAAGTAGCTGAGGAGGCTGCGTCATCTGAAGAGGAGGATGAGGTGGCTGAAGTTGAGGAAGAGGAGGAGAAAACTGAGGAAACAGAGGAGGAAGCAGAGGAGGAGTTATCTTACGAGGAAGAGGAAGTGATTGAACCTCAGGAAGAAGTTGAAGAAGAGGAGGAACCGACTGCTGAAGCTGAAGAAACAGTTGAGGGAGCACAGGATGAAGATACACAGGAGGATCGGGAGGCAGCAGCTGAGGAGGAAAGTATGGACACTTTCATCCATGAGGCCGAAGAGGAGGAAGCTATTCCTGCTGAGGAGGACGTTGGAGTGGCTGAATCTGAACCAGAAGCAGAACCAGTTGAGCTTCCTCAAACACACTCTGAATCAGAACCAGAGGTGACAACAGAACCAGAGCCTGAACCAGAACCAGAACCAGAGGTGACTGCAGAACCAGAGCCTGAATCAGAACCAGAGGTGACTGCAGAACCAGAGCCTGAACCAGAACCAGAGGTGACTGCAGAACCAGAGCCTGAATCAGAACCAGAGGTGACTGCAGAACCAGAGCCTGAACCAGAACCAGAGGTGACTGCAGAACCAGAGCCTGAAGTTGTATCAGAGCTGGAGGTGATTCCAGAGCCTGAACCAGAACCAGAAGTCATCCCTGAGCCTGTTACAGAGGAGGTCACCCCAGAATTTGTAGCGAACGTGGCCATGGAAGAGGAACCAGTGGAAACCACAGAGGAAGAGGCTCCTGTGGTGGAAGAGGCTCCTGTTGATGTCGAGGACGTGACAGTGGAGGAGGTGACTGCAGAGGTGCCTGCACAGTCTCAAACCAAAGGTACAAAAAGAGAACACTGTGTGGGTTTAACTTTTATGAAGCATTTCATTTAATCTCCCGTCTTCTCAGAAGTAAAGCTGCGGCAGAAGATAACTTTAGATAACACAGAGGCTGATGTCTCGCCTTCATTCTGTCAGACAAGTAGAGCAGGAGGGGTCCTGTTGATGATGATGGCTGAGCCTTAAAAGGGTTTCCCATCTCTTCCTCTGATCCCACTTCACAATTCATTCATGACACTACAGTCTGAGAGTCCTTGGTGGTTATCCACAGGGTATCCTCAGTCATTTTCTCTTAAAAAGTGAGAATGGAAGGACAGAAACAGCAGAGCACAAAAATGAGAGAAAGAGAGAGGAAAAAAATCAAAACATGAAAACTTTAAACCAGCATAACTGTTGTTCAAGGATTTGTATTTGTCTCACTAATACTTTATTATTATTATTTATTTCTATAATTTCTCCTACAGGAGATTAAGAAAGTCTCATCTTATCTTATCTCTTATTAGTTCTCTCTAAGTTGTAATTAATGACTTGATCAAATCACTCCTAAATGTTTTAAAGGGCCATTAATAAGGGCAGGTTTGGGGTTGATGGTGTTTATCCTCATCTATCATAACTCGCTTTGTCTTTTAAGTTTGTGCTTTAATTCACTTTGAAGACCCCTCTAATGAGCCATTTGACCACTTAACGTGAGGAAATGAGCTGCGGGGCAAAATGAATTCATTAATAACTCATTCAGAGGAGGATAAACACCAGCCAAAGGGATTTTTCACAGCCCGTCAACACACAAGCCGTTCTCACAAATGGCTGATTGCTGACCTACAAATTGTTCAAACATCATTTTCTAACTTTGTATAAAGCTCCATATAAAATGTGAGTCCTGTTTCACTCTAATTTTGTCAGGTCATGAAATGACAGCAAAGAGTCTCTATCTTCCTCTCTTCTTCTCTTTCTCTCTCAGGAATGCCGAACCCCCTGAATATGACACTGTGTGTAGTTAAAGGGGAATTAGCAACAACCTCTGGTACAGAAATAAACAAACCAAAATAGCGGAGGAAAGGAATAGACAGATGGATGGACAACGGCATGATATAACAGTTGGGCCTGTACTCGGCTCAGATGGTCTAGTCACTCACAGTCAAGGAAATCATTCACTTGAGCTTTTAGTAATTGCCTTTGACAGCTTTAGTGGAGAAGAGGACGTGGTTCATTTCAGATTTCGCTGCTGAATTATTTTCCAGGCCTTCTTTGCCAGACTGATCATTACTGTTTTCCAGTAGTAGAAGAAATACTCAGATCCTTTACGTAAGTGAAAATATTGATATCGCACACTGAAAATAGTCCTTCATTCAAAGCTTTACATTAGTAAAAAGTATATAAGTATTTTCACCAAAATGTACATAAGTATGAGAAGTAAAAGTAGTCATTGTGCAGTAACATGGTTCCTGTCAGTGTTTTACTATCATGTGATGTTTTTTAGATAAATATTACTGCTGCATTCATGCTGCATTTTGCTGAAGTAGATGTTTAAGATTGAGCTCATTTTAACCACTTTATATACTGTTGGGTAGTTTAATCAGCAGCGAATCATCATATTCTGCAAGATCATTGTGTGCCTGGAGCATCGCTGTCCTGTGAGAACCACGTATCTCTAAAGAGTCAGCTTTTCATGGGCTCAGAAAAACAGCTCCCATTTTCCAGCTAATCTGAGAAGGTTTATCATAGTTTCATTTTGGAAGTTGGATAATTTTCCCTTCATATTTAATCCTTCAGTGTATCAAAATATTGAAATTCAAAATCACCCGATTTGGAGATACATGGTTTACACTGGACAGGAAGAGTATGAAAACTTCACTAATCTGGGAAGTAACAAGTAACTAAAATTGTCAGAGAAATGCAGTGGAGTAAAAGGTGCAATATTAGCCTCTGAGCTGTAGTGGAGAAGAAGTATTACAAAGCTTAAAATGGAAATACTCAAGTAAAGTACAAGTACCTCCAATTAGTACTCAAGTGCGTGCTTGAGTAAATCTACACGCTGCGACTTTCTTACCGTCACAGGTACATGCATGTCAGGGCTTTTGACCTTAAAAGTTGACTGACAGTTTGATCCTTTAATCAGATCGTGAGGAAGATGTGTCAGCAGGCCCAGCACTGAGGGACCGCTCCCACATAGAGGACACGCTACGACTGGCTTCTGCTGAACCCTCAGCGGAGTTCTCAGGTGAGGAACAGCAAGACCCCTCAGAGTTACTGACATAAGACAATATTTGTTTTGTAATTTCTCTCTTTGAAATGCAATGAAAGGTCATAAGGCATCTGAAAGACTAGCCTCATTCCCACCAGCACAAACATATATATACATATGTGTATATGTATACACAGTATACGTATATATATATATACCGACGTCCTTCTGATCAAAAATTGGATGTTCAGTGATAACATTGTGCCTCCCACCGTTTCAGATGTCTTTCAGACCATTGCTGCAGAAATGCCTGAAGTTCTGTATTGAGATGAAATTGCAGCAGAATGTTTATAGCTACTTTGTCAATGGAAAATTAAAACAGATGTGTTTGCATGTGAATGAAAGGAAGTTTCAGACAATTTTGGGGAGCTTTTCTGCTGAAACTATTCTGAAAATTGCTTCCTGATGTCTAGGTCCTGCGGCTGTTATGTGTGAGTGTGTGTACTGTATGCTTGCACGTGTGCATGTGTGTATGTGTGCAAGCGTGCAGACATGCCTTGAAGTAGGTGATTAATCAGTGCAAAAGTATAACTCTGTCCTCAGCATGAAAGCACCTCTGTTCTCTTAAACCAGATTGGTTCATGTCAGAGAGCCCAAAGTGCTGCAGCGGAGCCAGTCTCTTAATCACCTCGGCTCGTTTCAATAAACTTTATGAGGGCGATTCATCATGTACTGCCAAAGCAATTGTTGTAATCAGTGATGGTAGCGAGAACATTAATAATACTCTTTCCCAAAATATCTTCTCACTGTTACATCCCAAATATTACTCTGTCTCTCTCTCTCCAGCTGCTATGAAGAAGCTGTTGAATATATACCACACGGCCATCAAGCCGATGGAGCAAGCCTTCAAGTACAACGAGCTCAGGCAGCACGAGGTCACAGGTAAATCAGCTTCCTGTTGCAGATTACACCTGGATACAACTGCATGTACAGAGGCGTTAACGGTAGTTAACAGGCAAATATCAGGCTTTAGAGGCCCACATCAGCAACGGTTTTGTGTCTTTTCATGACTTTAACTGTGGTCCAGGTCAGACCTCATAACATAAAACTGGAAATCAAAACAACAGTATGATAACTTCTATCTCGAATCCTTTAGAGACATTTTGCCGTGAGTGTTAGTCAGACACAACTTATCAGTCTCATAATAGTAAATAAGTAAGCTGATATTTTATGTGTCATTTTCATTTTCCAGCAATTAACACGTCACAAGCACAGCACCTTTATGAGTTCACCACACCGTACAGCGCAGCCAGTACATGGCTTAATAAACTGGAGTTGCACAGAAACAGCGAAGTACAAACAGAGTCATAATCAAGAAGAAATAGAGCCAGGACTTGACATTATTCAAACCAGGCACTCCGAGAAGCACAATAAGGACTCTGTCTGCTGAAAATTAAAGGGAACGTTGTGTGGGCCAGACTCCCTACAACTTTGTTCCATCGCGCTAGAGGGCAGGGAGTATTATTTATATAATGTGCAAGGAGCTGGATGGAGACTTCAGACTGTGCCATGTGACTCTGGGACCCCTCGTGGTGCAGGATGGAAAGACATGTGCACAGTCAGGATGTCAGTGTGCATGGAGAGCACCAAAGTGTTCAGAAATGTACATTTTATCTCCATCTGATTTAGTTATTTCCTGTGTAATAGTGGACCCCCCCCCCCCCTTTTGAGGATCATGAATATTAGCATTGTGGTCAGTATTTGACTCACATCCTCAAACAGTACAGCAAAAGAAGGTAATATTGAAGCTCAACATGGCAATTTGAGAAATAGCTTAATGATACAGCACTTTTTTCTCAAGCATATTTTCTCTGTTGGTTCTTTCTCAAACCTTCTTTTTCTTTGTCTTTGTCACAAACTGTGCAGATGGCGAGGTCACCTCTAAGCCCATGGTTTTGTTCCTGGGACCTTGGAGTGTCGGCAAGTCCTCCATGATCAACTACCTGCTGGGTCTTCACGGCACCTCACAGGGACTCTACACAGGTTCATAATGATAAAACCTGATTTGACATAATCATGTAAATCACCAGAGTAGTGATGAAGATTCCTAATTATATCAGCGGTTACTGACTATGTCACTTTTCATCAGTGGTGGAAAAGAATTCAGAACTTTTACTCAAGTAAAAGCAGCATTACCGCAGCATAGAAATACGGTTACAAGTAAAAGTCCTGACTTTACTTGATTAAGACCAGATGAACGAGTGCTCGATGAAAGTGTCCAACCTGGAGCTGGAGTTACAGCTACAGTCAACAGAAAGGAGGCCATGACAAAGGTAGAGATGTTGGGGGTTCAGGTCAGTCAGGTTGGGAATCACGCCCCCTAAACAATGAAAAAAATACAAAGTAGATACAGTAGTACATCAAAAAAAAGTCTAAAACAATAAACTTGTATGTAAAGAATAACTTAACCAAGCATCCCCATTACACTGGAATGGCTATCGTACATACTCCCACATGACCAGTGACATAACCCTCCACCTACCACCATCACCCTGACCAGATCCAATCCCAGACATCCCTTCAGGTGATTACACTCCTGTGAAAACATCACTCTGAGTATTATATTCCTCTCTGCCCACTGATCCCCGTTAATCCTACACACTGATTCTTTAAATTAACAAATGTGTTTGTGGACTAAATTGGGGAAAAATGCTGCTCCCTTCAAACATCCACAAAAAACAAACTCCACTAAAGTAGTGTGGAGTGACCATGTGGGTCAGCTTTTAAAGCCAAAGGACCCAGGTGAGCTTCATCAGCCACACATAGACATTGTCTAAAATCAGCCCCTCTTCCTCTGCCCATCAGGTGCTGAGCCCACCACCTCAGAGTACACGGTCATAACGCACGGGGAGAAGTTTCGGACCATAGAGGGCATCGTCATGGCAGCAGACAGCTCTCGATCTTTCTCACCCCTGGAGAAGTTCGGCCAAGGCTTCCTGGAGCGGCTGGTGGGCATCGAGATGCCCCACAAGCTTCTAGAGAGGGTCACCTTAGTCGACACACCCGGTATCATCGAAAACCGCAAGCAGCAGGAGAGAGGTGATCATTACTGAAAAGAACAAAATCAAAGCTTCAGATAGCCAGTACTCATTATTTGTTGTTTGTATCATGGTCTTGGGCTTGAGGGATCTTTGATTTCCTGAACCAGAAATCCCATCAACATGAGTTTGACCTGTTTCTGTGAACAAAAAATACTCAAAGCTTCTCATATGTGAAATATTGAAATAACTAAAGCATTTATCTTATCCTGTACCTCCTCCCTCCTCTTCCTCAGGTTACCCCTACAGTGAGGTGTGCCAGTGGTTCATTGACCGCGCTGATCTCATCTTCCTGGTGTTCGACCCCACCAAGCTGGACGTGGGTGGGGAGCTGGAGATGCTCTTCAGGCAGATGAAGGGCCGCGAGTCCCAGATTCGCCTCATCCTCAACAAGGCGGACAGTCTTACCACCCAGGACCTGATGAGGGTATACGGAGCCCTGTTCTGGAGCATGGCGCCCCTGATCAACGTCACAGAACCACCGCGCGTGTACGTCAGCTCCTTCTGGCCTCAGGACTACGCTGTGGACACCAGCAGAGAGCTCTTCATGAAGGAGGAGACCTCTCTCCTGGAGGACCTCAACCAGGTGAGACTTCTTGACTCATTTTTTTCATGACTCGTGATTTCTTGACCATTTGCAATACATGTGATACATCTTTGTGTGAGGAGTACTTGATGACACTCAAGTCCTCATAAGTGTTATTTTCAATGCAACGGAAACACTCATTTTCTCTTTATCTTTTTCTGTTTCTCTTCTTCCCTGCAGGTGATTGAGAATCAGATAGAGAACAAGATTGCTTTCATCCGCCAGCATGGCATCCGTGTGCGCATCCACGCCCTGCTGGTGGACCGCTACCTCCAAACCTACTACGACAAACTGGGCTGGTTTAGCGACCCTTATGAGGTGTTCCGAGACATTGTCAACGATCCGGACAAGTACTACATCTTCAAATCCATTCTGGCCAAGACCAACATCAGCAAGTTCGACCTGCCCAACAGGGAAGCCTACCAGGATTTCTTCGGGGTGAACCCGGTTTCCAGCTTCAAGCAGCTCTCCTATCACTGCAGCTGGACCGGCGGCTGTCTGCTGGAGAAGATCGAGAGGGCTATCTCGCACGAGCTCCCAGCTCTGCTCAGCAGCGTCAGCAAGGCCGCAGACACGCCTGCATCAGCGAAGGCTGCACCGGCACCTCCGCCTCCGCTGCCTGGCACCTGTGAGGGTCCTGAGTGTGAAGAGAAACCCAAGAATCGCTGGAGGAGGCAGTGAGATGGAGGAGAGGGGTGAAGGAGGAGGAACAGAGGAGGGAGGCAGATGGCGACAGCAGCAGCAGCCAGCGGGTTTCTTGAACTAATCCCCACGGCTGTGATTTTCAGGACTGGCTGTGGGGAGACTGAACGCAAGAGCAGGAAATGTGCAGAGATGTACGAAGCAGGCCTGAAGCAGAATACTTCTTAATGCTTGTTTTTACCTACACGGAGCTCCAAATGGATGGCTTTTATTCCATTGGGACGGTTCAGATCAGCTGTAGATGACAGAAAAGTAACCCAAATAAGTTTCATATTCTTTTCTGGGGCTGTAGAGCAACTCTTCTGGCATTTAAGTAGGTCAAAACAAACAATGAAAAGTGAACGTTTCTGACTATGGTTCGGTAGAAAAGGAAAGGCAGAAAAACAGGTTTGTGGTCCCATCTGAAGCCATCGCTGTCTGCAAAATGTGATGAAGGCCTGCAGAGGAAACAAACTTCCGTAACAAAGGCGTCCATATAACCCTTCATTTAATGAAGTCCGAGAATGATTGTCTCCTTATTTCTCACTGTTTTCAAGTTTGTACATTATTTTTTGTTCAGAGAAAGATGCTGGAAGTGATTGTTCTCGACCAGTGATTTGGTAAATGCTGCCACTCTTTTCTTTTCCGTGTTGTTTGCAAAGTCTGAATATTCAAACTGCTGTGCTGTGTTTTTACGGTTCAACCAACTTTAGCTCATCATCATGTCATATTTTCAATGGTGGCACAAGCAAATAGAAAGAAGGGTGCTCTCATAGTGTTTTATTTAGCAGTGATTCAACCATGTTTAGTCACTGTACTGTACTGCACTACTGTATACTGTACTGTCATTTTTTCTCTATATTGTGTTATACTATGATCCTTATAGAAACATGTTTTCTCAGTTCTGCACTGAGACTGAATTGACTCAATACAGTCATGGTGTCCTCAGAACTCAGTCACTTACTCATAGCTTTCTGTTTGTGTAAACTTGTATTTAATGCCATTGAGGCCTTTTCAGCCCTCCGAACTGTTTTACGTCAGCACGGCTGCATACCACATGGGCATTTCCTTTAAAATGTAATCTTTTCCTTGTTCTATTAGGTCTGTTTGTAATTGTCATTCTTTTGAGTGATTTCTTTTGAGTAAACAAACAAACAAAAAAATCTGCAGGCTTGGTTTTCTTTGTAAGGCTACAAAGACATTACAGATGAAATCTCTCCCACTGAAACAATACATAATTAATATCATTTGGTTGTTTAGCTGCAAAATGCATGGAAATGTGGGCCAAACAGAAGTCAAAAGCGCCGGCTCTCACCCTCACAACACAGTCTCTCGCTCTGGATTGGAGAAACTGCACCTTCAGAATGAAATACTGCAGACTCATAACAGCATGAATTATCAATTAGAAACACAATTAAATGTGTAACACCTAAGCAAGCATAAAAAAACCCACACAAAACCATATTAACAATAAATTAGAAGGGCTGGGGTGTTTTTGATAGCTATTGGTTTATTATCCCCTGCAGTGACTACAAACAGCCACCAGGAGGCGCCTCCATTCAATGTGTTAGACTGGCTTCATAGCAGAGTGCATGGCAACAAGCATGGCTTATTGCATATTGCGTAGCATGAGTACCCTTCAACTTTTCACTGATGATAGCTTGTCAGGATTAAACCTTGTTATAATCTCTGTACTATTTAATTCAGAGCAGAGCAAATTCCCCTCTGCTGTCCAGGAATACCGTACGTGTGTATGAGCGTGAACCCCAGGAGTATTTGACAGCAGTGGTCTGTCTGAAGTTAGTTTGGTATTGCTAACATAAACACTCCCACAGTGATCAGATACCCAACAATGTGGCAGAGCCAATTCAGCTGTGACACAGACTCACTCAGGTCAGCTATAAAGCATCAGCTTGCACTGAGAAGTTTCACAATATTCAATAAAACAAAATGACACTTTTATGAGTGTAAAGAATATTGCCTAAAGTCATAGTTGCATGCAGCAGTTTGTGAAAACTAAGAAGCTCATATATATTTACATGCTGTCTCTTTACATTCATTTTCCCTTAGTGGGTCTAAATAATGGATGGTCTTTTTACCTTGTAGTTTAGAGCGGGACATCTGGTCGGGCACTGGAGGCCGCAGAATGCTGGCAGTCTGTGGATTAGATAGTAAACAGGACAGTCTGTCATTTTTACTGTGCATGTCAGCTAATAGTTGCTAATTTGCACTAAAAAGCTCTCTCTAGCTTTGCAGGTCACTGGTCAAAGTAACGGACAAATATGATGGTGGTGCTTGAATCACAGTCGGGGGATCACCAAAGTTATTACAAGTCACTCAAAACCAGAAATGTCAACCACATAATGGCGCTAGAGGAAACGTCAGGGGATCACCAAAATCACTAGGATACATCATCTGGGAACCATGACTGCCCGTACCAGGTTTTGTTCCAATTCGTAGCGTAGATGTTGAGATATCTGTCAGGGTAAGAGAGCTTCCCTCCTGCCCTGCAGCTGACCCTGAGCTTTAAAGGCCAGAAGTTAATTTCTCCACAGTGGGACTTTAAAATATCACATCAGCCACAGCAGGACAACACAAACACGCCACAGCATGAACACACGTGTGCGTACGCAACACGTGCTACGCATGTAAATATGTATTTGAGCTCACGTTCTGTGTATAATCTGTGTTTGTTGAGCTGGCAGGCAGTGCTCAGAGGTTTTTAGGCACAATGTTACCACAGACTTATCAGTGCAGCTTTATCAACTCAAACAAACAGGCCTCTCCTGTAAGCTGTCAAACATAAGCACGCACACACTCACACAAACGCTGTGTACTGAATCAGCATTATAACTCCATGTTGCCTTGTTTATCTTCTCGTTATTCACCTGCTGGAGCTGCAAATACACTGTGGCCCATAGAAACACCAGCATAACGTCCATCCGTGCAACAGAAGCACACACTGCCTTCGATCCTTGATATTCGATATTTAACCCACATACTTTAGACATAAATAACAATACTGTTTCCTCTGCATGACAGCCCTCCATAACTCTTATTGTGTAATAGGTCACTGTGCAGTAAACCATCCTCCTTTCTTCCTCATGGTATTTCCTTCTTCAATACACTTGGCCTTGCAGATTAAACCTTTGTCAAACTGATAAATTCCATTAACGTCTCCTTATTTTCTACATTCTGTGCCTGGTTTGGATAGTGGAAATGTCCAAAATTATTCCACTAGTAATGTTATTTCTTTGTAAATTCTGATACAACAACAAAATAAAATAATGAATGAAAGAATAAAGGATGGTCAAGGATGTTCGTGTTTCATCTCCCTCCAGTTTTTTTTTTTTTTTCAATATGAAAGACCACATTTCCCAGAAAGCCTTTTGCACAAAGCATGATTGCTGCTTGACATTTGTTCCTGTTTGGAAGTGGTTATTCCACCTGTCTTTTATTGTGAGATAAAGACGTAACCGATTTTCCACCAGGTGTGACCCCACTGCAAATACATTTATTGGCAACTAATAAAATTGAAAATAGAGAGTAGAGTGATGGATTACTGCTCTCCCTGATATTTATTTCGCTTTTTTGACTAAGTCAAGTCAAATTTCGGATTCTTATTTCATACGAGTCTCAATAGGCTACTTATTAATAGTATAATGTGATGCCATTATGAGCTAGTTCACTGCTTTCCGACAAAAGGTATGTTTATAAGAGGCAGTTATATCAAAGTAACGGATCCAAATTGCCTAAAAGTCTAGTTCGTTGACGTCTTTCGTTGGATCCCCAAAAGCTTCCAAATAGTGGTTGGTAGTCTTCCAAGCCTCTACAGAAAAACAACAGACAGCAACCCAAAAATCACAGCATCAATAAGACAAATAAGCAACATCAGCCAAAAACAGAAATCAGAAAATAAGTCAAATGACTGTACACATGAAACAAGAAATAACAACATAATGTAATGTTGTTTAACAGTTAATAGGAAGGACTGGAATCTATGAAATAATAGTTTAGAAATACCATTAATCTCAAATATGAAGAAGTAGGCTACTTGATAATTGAGCTCTTGGGATTGAAATAGCTTCAGGTCCAAGGACTGATATTTCATACAAAACAAACCATGCTGATAAAGACAATGTAACTGTCATGGCAGGACACCTCTATTTCTAGCCTGTGGTTGATTTAAAATGTTTCTGAGCACAATTGGGTGACTCAGTGGCACAAATTGGGTGTGAAAGAGGTGACAAGAATCCACGGCAGCGACGAAAATCAACAGAAAGCTTTCCGTGGTGACGCTTTTTACAACTAGAGACTGTCAAGGCAGATATTCACGTGTGACGTGAACGTAACAGAACTCCAGTCTCGACACCCACCCACCAACTGTCGAGTCAAGACAGAGACAAGCAGGGAGGTACCGGAAGTGTATCAGCCTTCAAATTAAAGGCGCTAAATTGTTTGCTGTTTTACTTTGTTACTAGTTTGATAAATAGTGAACTTTTAGAGTCTGGTTTGACGTAATTTTGTAAAAGAATTGTTGCTACGTATCGTGTTAGTAACGTTGCGTAATTACATAGACGTTGACGTCTTGCTAACGTTAGCCTTTTAAGAAGCTAGCTAACGTTAAAAATCCTCTGGGTGGACACCTGACTTACTATTTCGCTTTTATTGGGGGGTTTAAAAAACCGAAGCTCATGCTTTTTGCCCACCTTTGGATGAAGCTTCTTTAACCAACAAAATACTCTTTCTCAAAGCTTTTCTGTACCCGGTTGCTTTTTTTCGGGACCACCACAAGCTAATGTGAGCGAGTTTGTTTCATCACACGTAAACATTTAACTTTCTTTCTGGTCTTCTTGAAAGGCAACAGCGGAAACCGAGTTTTTTTTTTTTTTTTTTTTCTTGTGTGTGTGTGTGTGTGTGTGTGTGTGTGTGTGTGTGTGTGTGTGTGTGTGTGTGTGTGTGTGTGTGTGTGTGTGTGTGTGTGTGTGTGTGTGTGTGTACTGTGGTTTGCTTGACAGGCTGGTCCCACCAACCCGCACCGCCGCAACAGCTGGGGGAGGATTTCCGACCCAGTCACAGCGAAGATGGTGGCAGCTACGGGAGTGGAGATATTACGTTCGCCCGGATAAGACGGAAAAGCAGCCGCGAAACTATCGCTGTAGGTCTGTTTTTATTTAGCCCCCAACTCCAGCAGAGAGCCATATCGGGGGGAAAGGGAGGCAACCAGCGGCGGACGGAAGAGGACGCACCACAGCCAGAGCGCACAGTGTTGTGTTTGTTGGACACATGCATGCCAGCGAAAACTAGCGCTATCCAGAGCGAAGGAATCGGCTGAGATAAGGAGAGAGTGTCGTTTGTGGGGCCGGGTTTTGATGATCCCACCGAAGAGATATCCGAGGGTTTTCCTTTATTGCTCTGTGGATTTTCTACTTCTTTGCTCAGGGGGGGAATGCGAGGGGAGGAAATCCAGCCTCTGCTCCAAATAGCCAGAGACTCCTAACTGGGTATTCTCTCCAAACGCAGGAAATACGGCCTGGGAAAAAAAAGTTTGGGAGCTTTTGGGAACGAGAGGGGGGGCTATCGCTGACGTTTTGCACGCGTTTTACGACGTGTTTTTTTTTTAGTACTACGCTTTTTTGTATTAAGCGCTCTTGTTATTTCAGGATAAGTGGGCGAGAAGCATCTAAATGTTACACGCCGTTGGTGCTGTTACTGCAAGAGTTTTGATCATCACTATTTATAGACCAGCCTGCCCCGACCGAGGCTGTTCCTCGCTGTGTATTTTGCCAACTGCGCGCAACAAGTTGCAGACACTCCCAGCAGAGGCAAACCGACACTAATTTGGGCCAGCGGATGGTATATTCTGCCCTTCTTTTTTCGGATAACGCTTCTTTGAATAGCGCATACCCTTCCCCGACCCCCTCTTTGGAAGGCAGAGGGGGAATAAACGGTGGAGATCCGGAGTGGGAGTTCAGGAAAGGACGGGGCTGGATCCGTGGGAATAGGCCTGCCTGTCAGGCCTCTTATGATCTGGAGCCTGGACTGGACAGAGCTCCAAAGCAACTCAGTCTGGAATACTTTCAAGGGCCCCCTGGAGTAAAGATGGAAGGAGAATGTTTGGGAATAAGAAAAGCGAATCCTTAGCACGCTGAGCTATGCGCGAGAGGGGATGTAGAGGAAGGTAAAGCCACCTTAATTACACTCTGCCTACTTTTTTTTTTTTTTTTTTAATTAAAGGAGTGAAGAATTTTCCCACATTTCAGATAGGCACCAATTTTTACGTAAAAATACCGAATATTATGGAAACTTTTTTTATGTAAAACGTGAATTTCAAGAAAGGACTGATCAAATATTATTTTATTTTTTTTAGTAATTTTCCTCGTAGTTTTGGTGCTTTGTGATGACGGGATTTGTCATGTCAACACGTTTTTATTCCAGCACTACTAGCTATTCATAACGACATTTTGGGGGGTGTTTTTAAGAGAGGAAAGGAAGTGTAAACGGGGCATTTGTCGCGCATGTTGTGCAGATAAGAGGGACAGTGTAACTTTTGGAGCCACTTGCTGTGCACAACGCCAACTGTTGACAGCCTCTCTCTGGATCCGCTCATACGATGAAGCCCCCGACCCGAGCACGGGGTTTCTACGCAAACAGCGTTACTTCGGAATGAAGAAAAATCTGGGCATTTTTCCTGCCGCGGTCTGACTTTGTAATGTCAGCAGTATCGAAATATTGCGCACATCCAGAGGAGGTCATTTCCAGTCATGTAACGTCAGGACTGACTTGATGGAGGCGTAAAGAAAACGTTGCATCACTAAACCAGTCCTTTCCGAGAAGGATGTTCAATTCAGGAGGCAGAAAGAGTGATGACAGTGTTTTTACCGCAGCTGGAGAGAAAGACGGGCTCAGACCCAGAGCCTCTTTGGAGGAGGACAGTCTACATGTAATGTGAGTACTGACGCAAACCCGGGGTCGGATAATGAACTGCTCGAGAGGCTGGAACGGCGCGTCTTGTGTGAGTGAGTGTGCAGGCTGCTGTGTGCGTAGCAGAGACGTCTGTGCCGTGCTCACCATTCATGCAGTGTGAATACTCCAACAAACACCTTTGCTCTTTCTCTCCTGCCTGCCCGCCGCCGCCTCCCTCCTCTCCGTGCCACATGTGCACACACGGCGCCCACGCACCGCGTGTAATTGCCTGAGCGCCATCAGAGGATATTATCCGTATTTAACACCTTTCCCGCGCCCCCTCCGTTCCCTCGTCACACCAGTCAATATGGCCACTCTGCAACATCACCGGCAGCTTGTCATGCAGGGCACGGAAGTGAGCTGCGACTCCAGCGGGGATGGCGCCGTGACCGTGCGGATTACCAACAGCGCGCCACACGTGCATCAACATGAGCCGCTGAGGGCTGCCAGCAGTGGTGCAGGAGGAGCTGGAGGCTATGGGGCTGTGAGTAAGACGAACCCTAACCTCCACAAATACAGTATCTCCTCCAGCTGCAGCTCAGCAGACTCCAGGCCAGCTGCCACCTCAACTTCAAGGGTGCATAGGAAGGCGCCGCCACTGTTTGAACGCTCTGCAGCTCAGTGTTGGGACCCTAAATTTGACTCTCCCATCCTGGAAGAGGCATGCCAAGAGAGGTGCTTTCCACAGACACAGCGGCGCTTCCGTTATGTCCTGTTCTACCTGGCCGTGGCAGCTGTACTCTGGGGCGTGTACTTTGGGGTCAATAGTGACCGCTGCAACCCCATGACCTTCTTAGCCCCTACAGCCTCCTTTTTAGTCGTCCTAGTGCTCCTCTTTTTGTTCACCTTAACCCAACCTTACACATGGCTATACAACCAAACTTCCTTGCTCCTGATTGCGGTCACCTTTGCCATCACCTTAGCCCCACAGACACAGACTGCTGGCTACACTGATCTAGAAGGGGCTGGCAGTGGGAATGCCTCATATCTCTCACCAGACACAGTAGCACCACCTCCAACCCCTTGCATCTCCCCTGTAGGCACCTTTTCCCTGTGCATGGAGGTTTTGTTGCTGTTATACAGTGTCCTCCACGTCCGTCTGTATGCCTCGGTGATGCTGGGGCTCCTGTATTCTATATTATTCGAGGCATTAGAATGGCTACCATTGCTTCAAAGGAATTATGACACTACTGGGTGGGGCACAGGGTTAGTGAGTTCAGGTTCTGATTGGGAAGGAGACACCCTCCGCTGGCTGGGCCCGGCCAAAGCTCTGCTTCACTTGTGTGCCCACGTCATTGGCATTCACCTTTTCATCATGTCGGAGGTGCGTTCCCGCAGCACCTTCCTCAAAGTGGGCCAGGCTATCATGCATGGCAAAGACTTAGAGGTGGAGAAGGCCTTGAAGGAGCGTATGATCCACTCGGTCATGCCGCGGCGAGTTGCAGATGAGCTGATGAAGCAAGGTGATGATGAGGGTGGTGGTGAGAGCTCTGGTAAGCGTTATTCCTCTGGTGCCTGCTCTGCATCAGCTGTCTCAGTGGGTGGCGGAGGAAGCTGCGGAGCTTCACAAGCCCAAAGTTGTACAAATGTCAAGAATTACCCTCACAACAATCACAAACGTAAGAAGACCTCCATCCCCCGTGGACAGATAATCTTCCGCCCCTTCAACATGAAACGCATGGAGCCTGTCAGCATCCTCTTTGCGGACATTGTGGGTTTTACCAAAATGTCTGCCAATAAGTCAGCACCAGCCTTGGTTGGCCTTCTCAATGATCTGTTTGGGCGTTTTGACCGACTCTGTGAACTAACATGTTGCGAGAAGATCAGCACTCTAGGAGATTGCTATTACTGTGTAGCTGGCTGCCCTGAGCCCAGGCCGGACCACGCCTACTGCTGTGTAGAGATGGGCTTGGGCATGATCCAGGCCATTGAACAGTTCTGCCAGGAGACATGTGAGACCGTCAGCATGCGAGTCGGTGTCCATACCGGAACCGTCTTGTGTGGGATTTTGGGAATGAAACGCTTTAAGTTTGATGTATGGTCAAATGACGTCAATCTGGCTAACTTGATGGAACAGCTTGGTGTGGCGGGCAAGGTCCACCTGTCAGAAGCTACTGCACGTTTCCTGGATGACCATTACCAGAGGGAGGATGGGCGGGTGGCGGAGAGAGCCGGACAGAGTGTGGTGGAGAAACTGAAGGGTAAGTGGCTTCTCATGTCTGACTTCCTCATGACTTCTCCAGCTTAACTGAAGGTCAGTGTACAGAAATTAAGTCAGAGAGACTCACTGATCTTGGCTGTCGTGGCTCTACTGATTAATGGTTCTTAATTTAAAATGTACAAAAAAACCATCTAAAACAAAACATGTTTATTTTCAAATCCATTGAGCTTGTGATAAAAAGATGGACAATGCAGCAAAGGCTAAAACATGATAACAAGAGGAGGAGGGCATGCATTTGAATGAAGTCAGTCATGTAGAGGATAAAGGTTGAAAGCCTACATTGTTTGAACATGTGCACGTTAGCACATGGTCATGGGGGTTGAGTGGGGTCACCACATGCCTAGACAGCTCTGAAAGATGTTATCTGACCAGTTAGTCCTGTTGAAAAGGTCTACTGACAGAAGCAGGAGATCAGGCTACAAGATTAAGAGATTAGAGCACCAGGACGAGAGACATGTTTTGATTTAAATCAGCTGGGTATCATTCAAAATTCAGTATCAGTTAAGTGATACCAAATGCTTCAGTCAGTACCTGTAGAATTGTTTTCACTCAAGCAATGTCATTAAAAATCTGTGTACTGAAGAGCATTCATTCCATTTATTTAATTTCATTTTGCTGCTCAAGGACCTATATTAAAATGTCATTGATTACCACGATTGCCTTCTGCTATCAATGGCATTGAACAAATTTGTATAAATGATAAATTTGTTATTTTGGAGCAGCGCTCTGCAGATTTATTTTGGAGCTCCATATTTGCATGACAGAGGCTTGTGTCATTGAGATTAGAACATTTAATCTCCAAATAAAACAAATGGATTTGAAATCCTTGCTACAGACAAATGTTGACAACTGGCATAGTGACACTATTAACGGATACGTCCGGCACAAGGATGACAGGACAAGCATACATTTGGCATATACAGCAGACGAGATATGTGACTGTGACTAACATAAGTAGAGGTGGGCAATATGACTTCAAATTTATATCAATCTTATATCACATTATATCACTTATACCAGTATTACAAGAATGAAAGAGATACTCCACTCTACACATTATTCTACCTCTTTTCACTTTATTGACAATGTCGGGCAACACATCCTAAGAAAGAAAAAATGTTTCTAAGAAAAACAAATGTTTTTGTTGGCTCCAAACAGAAATGAAAATAAATGAGGTACAGGCCTACAGCCACATGGAAGGAATAACCTGCCTCATAATGTAGGTTAATTAGTAAATGTAATGTGATGTAATTCATTCTCAGAATTGGGCAACTAAATGTACAATTAGGCACCTCAGCAGTACTTGCTTTGGAGAAAACCCAAAGCATATTATAGAAATAGTAACAATCAGTGTACCACGGGGCATATCTATCAAGCACATTTACATACGGCAGCAACAGACACACACATACTGATGCAGCACGTAGCAGAGGAGGCTTTCTTGTAACAAAACCAGCTGAGCTCGTGTTGCAGTGTGACGTGTCGAGATAACGTTTGGCCTGACTGTGTCTGATGACACAGTGAAAAAACACATTTCCCACATTAAAGCTACTGCTCGGGTTATTTAATTGCCTTCAAATACTCTCTCCAGTGTGTGGGTCTACAATAGATGCTTCCAGCCACATTAGCCGCGGAATGTGCAAACACCAAATTCAAAGATATAGTTATTAGTTATATAGTTATTCAATGTAACTCCTGCTCTATGAATAGCCCTCTACCTGCATGCCACAGTAAAGCACATTATTTTTAACATGCTGAAACTTTTATCAGGATAATGACAGTACTGTAAGATACATGTTGTTGCAGAACATGATACCGAATTGGTTTAAATACAGTTTTGAACCATGCAAAAATCAGTTTAGTACAGATCAAAGTGTCCAACCTCTAAGCGTTGTTTTTCCTACAGTATAGCTAACCATCAGTACAAGGTTTGGTTCATATCTCTGACTCTGTTTGTGGCTTGTTGTGGTCAGCCGGAACGTTTGATCTGAAGAATAAAGTTAATAGGAGGGGGGCTGATTGGCTTTTTTTGGGGGTTTTTTTGGCAGCTATGTAGGGATGTATTTCATTGGATTAAACAGGTGTTCTTCATATTGTGCCCACCATTATAGGATGGGACCAAACAGACACCAGGCAGAGGTTAAAAATGAGGAAAGAAGTTTGACTTGGCTATCTGCAGCTTGTCCAACATCAACTGCTCATATTGAATCTACACACACACACACACACACACACACACACACACACACACACACACACACACACACACACACACACACACACACACACACACACACACACACACACACAGTTCACACAGAGTTCTGTTTCCATCACCTTTGGGGACATTACATTGGCATTCATTTCTTGGCTACTTGGATACCCTAACCCTTATCCCTTACCCTACCCTAATCTGAACCTAAACTTAACTGCACACCAGCGCGTCAAACTAAAATGAATGATTTTCCATTTTGTCCCCATAAGGAAGGCATTACTCCATAATGTGATTGTGTAAGCCAATTTATGTCCCCACAATGTGCACAACACACACAGACAGTCTGACTCAATATTGTGTGGAAAGCAGCATCAATGGAACTAATCTCTCCTGCAGGGAATTCCTCTTGGGCCGTCTAATCTTAGGACTCTTGCAAACAGAGACTGTCTGTTCTATTGTCAGGCCTCATGTCAGAGTGTATTCACATTTGGCTCTAAATGGTGCCATCACTCTCTGTTCCAGACTGGTGAACAGTGACAGAGTGAGATGTTGACACGCAGCTTTTGTCGAGGGAGAGAAAAGGGGAGAACGGCATCTTCTTTTCGCTCACAGTTTCCTGCTCAGAGAACGAGATGACCTTAACAGGTTACTTCTTTAGGAGAGAGAAAGAGGGGTTGGACATGTTTTTTTTTTTTTTTATGGAGAGAAATGGACATAAACTAGTTTTATTTTGAGAGACATCAACATGCCATTTCTCAGTGAGTTGGAATTGCTTAGTGATGTAACTATAGCTTTATAAGTTTTTGTAGGTGTTCACAATCTTAGTTTGCTCATCTTATATTTGCCAGAGATTTGTTACACCAGCAAAATGCTAATTTTCTAAGATATTTTTCACTCTAAAGACAAAATCAGTTCTCTTTGTAATTTGTTAATCGTCATTGAGAGTTACCAGTTTTCTCCGTTTATAGTGTAGTTGCAGCCATTCTGAGGATGTTGGCTCCACTCATCCTCATCTCTGGACTCACTGTCACTTCTAACGGTCTATTATGTTCTTTTACAATACTTATAGACCTATACTGTCAAATGCAAATTGAGCTGTCCCTTTGCTCTATTGCTTTCAACTATTTCATTCAAAATTCACAACAGTTAATACTCATCATAAAGTCATAAAGTAGTTATTAATCCCCAGTTCATTTAATAACAGACTTTTGAAAATGTAAGTGTTAGAAATCCCAGTGTCTCTTTCCCTTGTCTGACACCTTCAGTATCTTTCTACATTTTTCATTCTTTACAGCTTCTTTCATGCTGAAGTATTATCACGAGTGATAAACTGAATAAGTTGCTGTGTTTCTTAAACTCTGCACCTCTCTCTGTCTGTCAGCACTTCTGTCTGTCTGTCTGTCTGTCTGTCTGTCTGTCTGTCTGTCTGTCTGTCTGTCTGTCTGTCTGTCTGTCCTCTGCTTCTCTTTCTCTGTCTCCTTTTCCCTTCCACATCTCTCCCTCTGCTTTTCCTCATCCTGGTTGTGTTATCACATTCATTGCTTCAGTCTCTCACCTGTCACCCAGGCCTGTGCATGTGTTCTGTTGTGTAACACTGCTTTAGTACCGTCTGTCTGTCTGTCTGTCTTAAGTCAAGGCTTTGCTACAGGTCCCTCAGCAGGCCAAATGATAGCGTGCGTTCCACCATTCTCTCTCTGTTAGTTGCTAAATACCCATTACCTCTCTCTGCTTTAAACAAGAACAACTTAGCAAACCAAGCTTTATTTCACTATGAATGCAGCCAGTTGGTAAGAAATGCACTTTGTCTGATTTATGGACATGCAATCTCCCATCACAACGCAATGCATGTGATGTAGATTTAGTCAAGATTTATCTGCCAATCATCACGCATCTGTTTTATGTGTTTCTTGGAAGATACAGGGACGAGTCCTACCTCTTTTGACAAATTGAGGGGTGGGAGTGAGGGATTTAAATACTAGGCAAAATAAAAAGCTTCACATTACTTCAAAGGAAGATGAGAAGTTTAGGGTAGTTAAAGGTTCAGCTGTGAAGTACGCTGCTGTAGTATATCCTATCAGCTTTAATAGTGTGAGTCTATTTCATGAAATTAAAAGGTTGTTAAAAAAAAGGAAAACAAAAATGGAAACATACGGTGGGATGTCTGGAAAACAATGAAACTGAACTCATTAGGCTGTACGCAAACAAGCATGGCACAGTTTGGTCATCGTGTGTGCCTTCACACATTCACAACACATTTTTAGAACTAGTTACTACTGATTATATTGAGTGTTGTAGCGTCTTTTAACGTTTCTAATGTGATGCAGCCTTATTTTCACAGACCACTGGTTGGACACAGTAAATGATGAGAATAAGTGCATCGTGCTGTTTGCACACTTTGGATGCTGGAGGTTTTGAGTGTGGCTGAATGTGCTGCTCTCACTGTGGAAGCTTAGCTGCAGCCACAGTGAGCAGGTTGCTGCATTTGTCTCTAGAGTCATTTTTAAAAATTCTGTCAGTATGCTGGTTTAGAGATGTGTCCCACTGGGTCACCAGATTTGTCCCTTTGAAAAATAAGTCACTGAAGGGCTCTTAAAAGTCACCAAATGCACATCGTCTTCGGCGATCAATGAGGCACGTCAAAACTGTTTCACATGCATTTCAACAGTTAGTGTTTGCCCGTCGGACAGTCAGTAGCTCCCAGTGCCCCTGCTCGAATGCTCGTGTCTCCTCTGTCCTTTCCTATCCGGTCCTGCCATGTCTCTTTCTGTTTCTAACACACTAGGATTTCACTGCGAGTGGTGAGAACTGCAGTTTTCTGCCCTGGGTTTTTGTTTAGCTGGCCTTTATATCCTTCCTGTATCTGCTGCGTTAATGCCTTTTTAGGCTCCCCTTGTTGAGTGTTGTAGCATTAGGGGAAATTAGGTCATGGAGTTTTCAGGCGTGTGTGTGTCTGTGTGCGTATACGTGCTCGCGCTTTACACTTTCTAGATTTTTAGTCTGCAGTGCAGAAAGCAGCGTGTCTAATATCTGTACACTCAAGGTTTGGACCTTGAACTGTTCCAACTGTATCATAGGATGGCACTGGCACCTTGTCAGTTTCAGTCTGTGCGAGTCTTGAGGCACTGTCTGTGTGTGCAGTTAGGTGCCCATCTTCCAGTGCAGTGTTTTGCAGTGCAAAGTCCATGCCTTCAGGCTGGTTGGTCTGTGCTAAATCAAACATGTCACCTAAATATGCACTGGCAAATGGCAGCTCCTTAGCCATAACCAGGCCAAACCCAGTGGGTCATGGGCTTTGCTATTCTACACTCACATATTTGGCTTCATGCACTGTTTTCTGGAAAAGGTAATGTTTGACCACCTCTGTCAACACATCTGTTGCTCTTCATTGAATATTTGCTGTGCAAAAATGTTTCTTACAGTTACAAGTCACCATATGATTTATTGTGGACAGTTGTTGTCTTGATTGGCAGTTCCTTCTCTGCAGATTGAGATCAGTGAAAATCCCCTCTTTCATCTTGTTTTCTCTCATGGAGTCAAGGAAATTCCACATCTAGATCGCCATAATACACCATCAGTAGATAATTGACCTAAGGCCAATCTAATTCCATGGAAATACATTCATGAGTTTGTGTGAAATTCTGCTGAGACCGGGACCTTCAAACTAATAGTTGAAGACACACAGCAGCTTTTGTGATGGTTTTCCTGCCTCATCGATGTCATGTAATCTTTGCCATTTTTAATCAGCCTGTGGGAAGGTTTGCCGTGTGCTTTTTCACCAGCACAGCCCCGCTTTATGCTGTTCATAGCAGGCCTTTTTCACTGAAGGCTAGCACAATAAGGAAAGTCAAAGCGCTTTACATAAGACATAATGGTATTAAGACAAGATATAAAAGAAACATAAGGCAATATAAGCAGGAGTCATTTTGACAAGTCACAGCAGGAAAAGCGCTGGTGATTATGGCTGAATTCCATTTCGCTGCTTCAGTTTCAGGGTCCTGGTGTTGTGTTTGCTGGCTCACTGTGTACTTACTGGGACACTTGAGTAGCACTCCACCCACTTAAACTGGGTGAAAATTTGACCCAGTGTGGGGTCAGTATTGCACTGAGGCCATGCTGGGTTAACTTTGTGGGAGGTTTTGACCCAGTGTTGTTTTTTTTTATATTACTGTTGGATTACTGCATCAAAACGACCTTAGCTGGGTGATTTTCTATCCATTGGGACTGTGCTGAATTAACCTTGTATTGTGTCGTGTATTGGCCGCACACTGGGTCTTATAACCCAGTGTTTTTTTTAGTGTGTAGAACCACGAGATTAGCTGATGAGTTGAAGTACCAGCCCTTTGCACGAGAGCACCTTGATGGTAGAGAAAGAGAAGAATATTTCATGTTTGCTTACTGCAGCCAAAGTTTCGCAACTGTTTTCAGCAGATTCAGATATTATTGCAGAGCCTGGGAAGAAGAAGAGGTGCAGAGTTACAGCACAGACAGACAGGCAGACAGACAGCAGTATGTTTGTTCTCTCTGCTGCATTATAATTGCCTCTCTCCCTCACATCTATAAGTTTCAATGGGAGCTGCAGCGCTGTGTTGGCTGGTCAAACATAGTGTGTGCATGTTTTATAACAAAGATAAGACATCCAGGACATTAAACAAAATTGCTCATCAATGACTTTGTGCCTTAGATACACCCATGTAAATCTACAGAGATTTATCACTGACAGGTGAGCACAGGCGCTAGAATCTATGGCCTTTTAATGTTTGTTATTTCTGTCTTTTTTTCTCTTTCTCCCACTGCTTGTGCAATACTCTCCTCCGGCACCATAACACACACCACCTTCAGTACATCCTCTGTTTCTTCATGTGCATACAGTACATTTCTCACCCCATCTGTCTGAGTGTTTGTGTGAGAGCTATGCTCTGTATAAAGTTCAGATGAGCCGTTTGCCCAGAGGCCTGTGACCCAACATAGCGTTGTTTCATCTCCACTACTCGCATCTCGGTGCTTTTCAACAGCGCTGTCATTACAAGGTTCAAAGGCCAGCTGTAATCACTTGACTAGGTGGTCTTGTAAGTGTGTCTGTGTGCCTCTGTCTGCTTCTGATTGTTGTTGTGTATGATAACAGAATGAAAAGAAAAATGCTGTCCAGTGTTTCTTTTGACTCATATAGTCATTGCATAGGGTGATTCATTCTGCTGTATGCCATGGATTCACAATGCCCCTCGTCAACAACAATTGCGTGCACGCACGCACGCACGCACGCACGCACGCACGCACACACACACACACACACACACACACACACACACACACACACACACTGCCTGCAATTACTAACGTGCACTTCTGCACTATTATGTTAGGTACATCCTTATTCCATTATCATTAATGAGTGTGTTCCAGAGAGGGAAAGGACAGTGTGGATCTGACACTGAATCATAATTTAACAGTGACAGGCAGCAGCTAATGAAGCAGCAGAGTATAAGGAGAGGCCAGAAGCACTGATAGCAGGAGCTCTCCACAGATAGTCTTCTCTCTCTTAATCTTCTACATCTCTCACATTCTGTCCTAATAGACATATAATGACCCTTTCTGTCATCCTCTGCATCACCTTTCTCCCTCTGTCCCTCTTTCTTTCTCTCTCTGTCTCTCTCTTTCTCTCTCTCAGTGGATCTGTAGGTGGTGGTCACTCACTCATTCTCTCTTGCACACGGTTGTCTAATCAAATTTATTTTATTCATCCACCCCACATACTTCAGCAGAAGTTTGTCATTCCTATTGCTCAAGAATGTGTTGAGTCAAATGTTTGTGTGTGTGTGTGTGTGTGTGTGTGTGTGTGTGTGTGTGTGTGTGTATGTGTGTGTGTGTGTGTGAGTGTGTGTGAGTGTGTGTGTGTTTTGTGGTGATAAGCGTGCCCAACCCTGTCTTAGCCTGACTGCGTGTTCAGTGTGCACACATGCACGCAAACACATACACCTGATCTTTGACTAGTCTTTCTTGGCAGTTAGCTGTGCGTGTAATAAACCTTTCTATTTTTGGTACAGGTCTGAGTTGACGTGTGTAATTAAATAAATCCCAAACACATGAGTCACCCGCTCGTATTGTTATTAATTTTTTGACAGGTCTGACCAGTCCTCCCTGTGTGTGTGTGTTCACGTGTGTGTTTGAGATGGAGTCCAATGACTGCACATGCTCATGTTTGGGTGTGTGTGTGTGTGTGTGTGTGTGCAAATGTGTATTAACCCAGCAAATATTTCAGCATGAAGTGGATACTGATAAAGCTCAAGTCATGTGCAAATACAATGAAAATTCAATGCTCTATCAGAGTGGGACGTTGAACTCTGCCTTGTCTGCTGGTCGTCAATGGATTGTCCTGATAATTCCCGTCCTGTGTGGACTCAAGACCTGTCTGACACACCCGTAATACTGTTACTAATTGACCAGCTCATACAGAATATATCAGTGTTGAGTAGTCGGAGGTTACGAATCAAATGTGTGTGTCAAGGCTTATAGCATTCTGTGTACTTATATATTAGTTTGCATCCATGGTGTGTTTCTGCAGCACATTAATACTGTTTATCCCGTTCATCTGCTGCTTACTCTGTGTTTTGTATGTAATATGACGACTGTTAAAAATTCCACTTTTGCCACAGCTGTTTGTGCCAGTGTGGCAACAGCAGCTGGTCGTCTCTACTGTACTGCTGTGTTTGTGTGTGTGTGTGTGTGTGTGTGTGTGTGTGTGTGTGCCAACTACAGTACTCTGGAGTGGTGCTGTGTTAAACGGCTGTTCTGAATAATGGATACAGAGCGTGGCCTCAAGCCTGTTAAAAAATCCATGAGCTTCCTTTGCACTTCTCTATGGAGCTGAAGTGATCATAAGAGAGGAAAAGAGAGTTTACAGTCTGTGTGGGGAAATAAGGATGAGATTTGGGTTGTCACATTCCCAATATGTCAGGGCCTAAGCGAGTCAAGTGAGACACTGATAACTTCAGATGAATTACTTTGCTTGAATCTTTGACTGGCTTTATAAGACATTATAAGGCAGGTTGAGGTGTAAGTTTTGGTGAGATATTGTATAAAATTGCAGCTGCAACAGTCAACAGTGAAATTTTTCATAGTTTACAGTATATTTGTTTAATTATTAAAAATCCGTGTAGCACGGTGGTGCAGCAGGTAGTGCGTGTGCCTCACAGCAAGAAGGTCGCCGGTTCGATCCCCGGGTCGGGCCTTTCTGTGTGAAGTTTGCATGTTCTTCCTCTGCATGCGTGGGTCCGGCTTCCTCCCACAGGTTCCTCATTAGGTTCACTGGTGACTCTGAATTGTTCATAGGTGTGAGTGTGAGCGTGAATGTTTGTCTGTCTGTATATGTTGCCCTGCAATCGACTGGCGACCGGTTCAGGGTGTGCCCCGCCTCTTGCCCGTTGACAGCTGGGATAGGCTCCGCAACCCCGAAAGGGATAGTCGGTATAGAAGATGAATGAATGAATGAATGAATGAATGAATGAATGAATATTAAAAATCCCCCCCCCCCTTTCTCTTAGACAAGGTGTGCCAGCTTGACCTGAACCTACCTGCTTCTGTCAATAATTTCCTCTGTTTCCCAGTATACCCTTTGGTCTCAAAGTAGCGACATGATGTTGTTCAGTATTTGTTGGTGAGGAATGACGGCAGGGGAATATTAAGGGTAAGAGGGTTAGTTTCTCCAATTTAGAAGTGTGACTTGTACACAGAACTTCCATTGTCACTACTTTTAGTGGAGAAATCGGCATTTTTTTCTTTTCTTTCTCCCTGAGTGAGTGCTACATTTTGATGTAAAGTCATGAGAATAGAAAATTCCCATTTTCAAGACCTGAATTCCTTAATGCGTGGTGCTTTGTTGTTTTTAAAAACATTATTTACAATAAATATACCATTAAACAAGAAAATGGCATATTAGCATGAAAATGCTCATATACGTACGGATGCAGAGATGTCTGTCTGAAACTTGGAGTGGCGGTCCTTCAAAGACCTGTAACAGTGGAGTCATAAACAGCATGTAAAGCACTGTTCCCTGGTGGTCTGTGGTTAGAGAGAGAGAGTTGTGTGACATTAGAAGGAAGAACAGAAGAGAGAGAGGGAGAGAGAGAAGAAGAAGGCAGAAGAAGGAGCATATTTTCTGGTCATGACCCTTTCCCAAGGATTTCCCACAGCCTAGTTTAGGGCAGTGGGGGATGTGTGTGTGTGTGTGTGTGTGTGTGTGTGTGTGTGTGTGTGTGTGTGTGTGTGTGTGTGTGTGTGTGTGTGTGTGTGTGTGTGTGTGTGATGAGGGGCATTGTGAATCCATGGCATACAGCAGAATGAATCACCACATGGAACGACTAAATGAGTCAAATGGGAACCATGCAGCTCAAGTGCATTTGTGCTGCACATTTAAAAATATATTATCTGCAGAGAAGACCTTATAAGGATGATCAACATCTGTCGCCCTGCCGCATTTTAATGTCGCACACAGTGAGCCCACCTGCGTGCTTAGAGTTAATATTTGGCCAAGTGTGTGCACATGCATGAAATGAAGTGACATGTCAGTTGTCATTGGTGTCCCCTTCGCAGCGGGACCAGGGTTGGTCATTTCTTGCTCAGGGACTGTCCTCTGCCACTGAGCGACAGCCTCCCCGAGCGAAACCCAGAGCCTCTGTGAAGTGAGACACTAAAATGTCTTTTAACAGCTCTGTATGTGCGTGTGTGCGTGCGTGTGTGTTTATGAGAGTGACGCAGTGACAGTTCGAGTGCGTCACTGTTCCCGGCAACCCACTGCACTACATGTCACACACGCACTTGTAGGACCTTCAGAGGGAAGAGGCATTGAGAAACAGAAGAAAATGGACAGATGTACTCTTGAACCATTTTGCCTTAATTAGACAGATATAACGTTAGTGGAAAACAACAGGATTGGAGAGCGGGATGACCGGGGTTGGGGTATCATTTAGATTTGAATTATGTTCATCAAGCTGTTATTTTTCAATCCTTGTTCCAGTTTATGTCATGTTATTTGAGTGTAAAACCTTAAATCTGTAAGCAGCATCACTTGTCATTGTGTTCCAGACCTTTAGTCATTTGGAACTGGTTTCAGTTAGAACCAGTTCTCAGTACCCTACTCTACTCTAGGGATGATGTGCTGAAGGTCTTGTGTTTGACCCAAAGCTAAGAAGTCCTGGCCGGATTTAGGAAAGTGATAAAGGAGGAGGAGAGAAAAAGTTAGGGGGGAAGGAGATGGAACGAGTGAGGAACTCCACAGACTGAAATCATGGCACAAAAGAGGGAAGGGAGGAGGGATGGATGGATGGGAGGGTATTTGAAGGAGGACCGTGTGGGAGCCTCATCCCTTGGTTCCATCAGCGTGTCCAAATATGGAGGCATCTGCTATTGCACGAGGCCTGTTCTCAAGACCCGCCACTGACCAGGGAGAAAACTGGAGGGAAGGGAAGGGAGGGGGTAGAAAAAAAAAGAAAGACTGGTGGGAGAAAGTTTAAGTGAAAGGAGTATGACTGAAAAATGAGACGAGACAGTAGAGACAAGACAGAGTGGCTAGATGTAAAGATAGGTAGCGAGAAGCGGCCGGAGATGTAAAGGTTGGCAAGAGAAAAGAAAGAAAAGATGAAGGTGGAGTTTAAAGTGATAGTTGAGCAGAAGTTGGACAGTTGGAAGACCAAGCCTGTCAAAAGGGAAAACAAGTTGGAGTCTGTTTCTCGAGCTTGGGGTTGTTTATTTTCTGACTGCTCCAAGTAGCAAGATGAAAGTGAAGAATGAGAGAAAAGGTTAGATGGAGCTCAAAGAGAGGAGGCGAAGTTAAGTCACGGCCTGCCGTCATTTGTCTTCTTCTGCTTCAGTTTTGAGGTTGACTTCAGTTTCTTAATTGGGCTGAGTAAATGTTGTGTGTTCAGTGTCTCTCTTTGTCCCCGTCTGTCTTTTATGTTCACACACATGTTCGCTTTTCTGTGTGTGGGACCAGAGAGGAGTGACCTTTGGGTCACTGGGGGTGGTTTTGATCATGGGGTTGGAAGCTGCCATAAGGTCAAAGGTCATTTGTCAGGAAGTGCAGAGTCCGGATTGGGACAGTCCTCTGAGGATTGTCTGAAATATCAGCTTTAATCTGAAAGGTTCACCCAGACCCTCACGAGAGGACTGCTGAGCAGGGCCTGGGTGTGCATGCGTATACGCGCTCCTACACATTTCTGAGTGGGTATGTGTGTTAATTCATGAGTACGTTTTCACACAAGCCTTTTGGAGAAATAGTGAAAGTGTGCGCATGTGTGTCGAGGCATGCAAAGATGTGCAATCATTCATCTGAACTTGTGTGTGTGTGTGGCTGCAACTAACAATGATTTTCATTATCAAGTAATTTGTTTGTTTTTTTGCCGGTTAATTAACTCAGCAATTATTCAATATCATGTCAGGAAGTAGCAAGAAACTCTCATCAAGATTGCTGGAGAAATGGCTTCAATGTGTATGGTATTTAATTATTGAGAGTTTAAGGATAATTGCTGTTGGTTGATTAATTGAGTTGTTTCAGCACTACTATGTTTGTATGAGTATGCACGGCCGAGCCGGAGGGTTTAGAAGTGTGTTTCGTAGGAGAGTCCTTGTCTGATGTGTGTGTCTATGGTGTGTATGGTCTTCGGGTCTACATGTGGAATGTGGCGACTCAGCTACGCTTCCTCTCCACTCACCCGTCTGTTCATTCACTCATCCATTCATTCTTTCATATGTGTATACACCATTGACATTTGGTCTGGTGAAAGTGACTGTGCACGTGGTGTGGATGTGTGCGGTTTCTGATAAATGAGGATACGAGAGGCGATCACACTGCAGTGCACCACTTTGGATGAGTCACATGCAGGAAATGCCAAGTTTGTGTGTGTGTGTGCGTGTGCGTGTGTGTGTGTGTGTGTGTGTGTGTGTGTGTGTGTGTGTGTGTGTGTGTGTGTGTGTGTGTGTGTGTGTGTTTGTCAAGATATATCATCCATTCTGTATGTCTCAGACAGGCAGATGCTGTGACCTTTATGCTCTGTTGTGGGGTTTGTGTGTGTGTGGTCACTCCTTTATTCTCTTTTCAGCGTTAGATGCTGGTCTCCATTCAGTCGTAGAGGACTACTCGTCTCCTTCAACACCTTCATTACCCGTGTTACCGGAGCAGGCAGACATGCGTAGGGACTCCTGCTCCGATGCTGTGGCAGTATCAGTCAGGGAGAGCGAGATGAAGGTCATTGTGTGTAGCTGCTGAAGCAATCCACTGTAAAATGCCTTGTGCATAATCTGGAGCTTTCCTCAAGGTGAATAAAGTCCAGCCAGCGGGCCCATAGCCACGGTATTTTGGGGGAACAGAAACAAGGTTTGAGCAGGTGAACGCCCAAAGACGTAGCGTGCTGTTGCTAGCTAACTAGTTAATCTTAGCTCTGTGCCACTGATAGTTGAGGACTGGTTGACGGGAGGATGTCATGATATTATTGGTTGAAACTGGTTGGTTCGAGGTCAAGTAAGCATGCACCGTGTTTCGTTTTACAGGAAGAAAACATGATTGGATTTTGATATCAGAATACAAAGAAACTTTTTAAAAATATATTGTTAGATAAGCGCACAACATAACCATTTTGTGATCTAAAAGGGTTAAAAAGACATTTTTCATTTGATCTCGTTTTTTACCTGGGACAGCAGTCTCATGTGAAGGTGGTCAAGATTGGGTTGAATGTGTATTCTGGTAAGGCTACTATGGAAGGATTTGTGTGTGCTTGTACACCTACAGGTGTCTCTGTGTTTCAGTTCATGTGCAGGTGAGGATATCGCAAGCTTGAAAACAACTATACCTGAGGTCCAACACGCTCTAAAGACTTGAAAGGACCTGGTTTATGTCTATATGTCTAGGTGAATGTACTCACAGTGTGGACGCTCCTGTCTTGATGTGTGTGTGTGTGTGTGTGTGTGTGTGTGTGTGTGTGTGTGTGTGTGTGTGTGTGTGTGTGTGTGTGTTGTAGTGGTAGTAGCTGTCCTCAGCTGAACCCTCCCTTCTCCAGCCAGCTGGTCTGAATAAATCAATAAAAAGCATTGAGCTGCATTCAGACTTTAGAGTGCTGGTGTCAGTTTCTTTCCCAGAGTGCTGCATTTACAGAGCCTGGAGAAGATCAATACACAAACACACACACACACACACACACACACACACACACACACACACACACACACACACACACACACACACACACACACACACACACACACACAGACACACACTCACAGGCGCACACACACTCACCGGCGCACACACACTGAAAGCGCCACAGTGTGCTTCAATGACTTTGGCTGTACAAACTCAGTAGTAAAGGATTAGCTTTGTTATGCCTTAGAGCTCAGATAAACATGCAGAAGTTCTAGCACATGTGGCACTTTATTGCATATCTAAAAAACAGTTGACTCTCAAGCACACACACGTTACCCTACTGCACACTTTGACGGTCGGAAAACTACAGTTTTTCAGTGTCTGTAATGTCAAACTTTTAAACGCCCTCACAATTCAAGGCCTGTTTTAGAGTTTAGAGCGGACTGTTGATAAAGTTAGAAAGCTGAAATGGAAGTAGACGAGGAATGTGGGTTATGTGAGGCATGCAAAACTCAGTGACCTTCAAAGTACTCTCGGGCTCTTCCTCCCTCTCGCCATCTCTTCGCCGTTTGCCACTCTGCTTTCGCTGTCTCCTCTGTGTCTCTGACTCGTCAGCGTTTTGCCCCTCATGCAGGATGCGAGCTGGAGTAAGAGGGAAGATTACCCGCCTTAAGTGACATGAACGTTAAAAAACTTTTTTTTTTAAATTTAAGACGTTCAATCATATGAGGTTCCTCTGTCACTGTCACTGCAAACTGGAAGTAAGAAGTCACTGTATGGATGATATTTACATGCAGGTTTGTCTGTTATACTTGGGGATGAGGGTCAATCAATCAATAGTCAGTAGAAGGTGATGGCTGTTGATAAGTTTTGAGCCTTTGCTTCTGTGAGAAGTTTTTCTTTTGTGTAAGCTTTTAATATCCTCCCAATGAGCCTCTCTCACAGACAACATTTTTCACAGGTCACAGCAGGAAAAGCACAGATGGACATAATAAAATGAAAGATGGATGAATTCCATGTAGCTGCTTCAGTGTCAGGGTCCTGGTATTGTGCATGTTGGCCCACCGTCACAACTTACTGGGACACTTGAACAGAACCGAGCCCTTGTTGATGTTGTGATTAACAGCTGTGCTTCTCCTACTCGGACAAGTCGTGAAAGAGGCCTGGAGTAGCTAGGACAAGCCTTAAAAGAAGCAAAATAAGCAAATAAGCTTCAATATGGTATGAGTTTTCTTGGAACCGACATCTAGAGAAGCTGAGAGAGGGTCCATTTTAAGTCACTTCTGCATCGGCTTCAGCGTTAAGGTGTGGTGGTGGCTGCTTTGCTTCAATGGTAATCACTGGAAGATTAGAGAGGGGTAGAAATTATCATCTGTATGACTGTAACGAGCAGATAGCAGTTTCTGACTGTGGCTGGTACATAACTGGATTCAGGCTTTTCGTGGGACAGGAAAGGAAGAAAACGCCATTTAACACTGCTGCATGTTTGTGTCTTTGTACATCTTTCTGTTTCTTCACAGATGGCAAATGCAGTGAACTGTATTCAAAAAGTGATGGCAGGTGTGTGTGCGTGTGACAGATCAAGAACAAAAAAAGAGGCACACAATGCATTATAAGGCAATTCACAGCTATATGCTCCTCTTGGACAGAAGGCCCTTGTTAACATCCCTTAACAATGTGTTTGTGCACGCAGCTCTTGCCTAAGAGCTACAGGATGGCAGAGAATGTGTGTGGGTGTATGTATGTGTTTGTGTGGGTTGAGGTCTCATAAATGGCCTTTGACGCCTGCTTGGCGAACGACTCAGAGTTTGGGCTGTTGTTGGCCCAAAGGCTGAGGACGCCTGCCAAGTCTAGACTGTCCTGAGGTCCAGAGCAAGAGACACAGTGCTTCCAGAAGATAAGTTTGTTGTTACTTCCAAGTCCATAACTAATTTTATTTATGCAGACTAGGGAAGCAGGACAAAAGGCTGTGGTGAAATTCAGTCATACCCATTAGTTCCACAGTGGCAACCTCTGTGGTATCTTTCTATATTTGGCGCTTATGTCTGACTAACCCTGTATCAGTCAAACAATCATACAGCGAATCATAGAAATGGAATTTAGTTCTACCACCGCCGTGATCAGTTTGACAAGGCACGTACTGAAAGTGAAACCCAGTGGCAGTACGAAATGGGCTATTTGTTGTTGTTTTATCGAAGTAGTCACTCTATTGTTGCATTCGATCTTTATTACACTGACACTCACCAGTGAATGAGTGAATGTAGAGAGTCAGAGTAAAGGAGGGACCTGCACAGAGAGGGAGGATGAGAAATGAAAACTGTAGATGCATCCAGTGAGAGGAGAGACAGGTGTTCAAAGGGCTGTGCGTGTGTGTGTGTGTGAGTGTGTGTGATTGTGTGGTTGTTAGATATCCTAAAAATGTTGTAAGTATACTGTAGTACATAAACCAACTTATGAACACACCCACTCAGCATCAGACTGACGCACACGCTCAATGGGCGGATACTCATCGGTCACACTCAGACAAACTCATCACATATTTTCCCTTTTTCTGATGAATTTTTACAAAAGTTTAGCAACCAGTAGTGTTTACCTGACATGTAGTTAAGTCATAAGTCTCACTGAATGGACGTTTTCTCATTTAGGGAACATTCAATACTTCTGTTTTACCCAGCTCCTGGGCTCATTCACTTAACAGATAATTTCCAAACTAAATAGAAAATATGGCAATGTGCAAGCAAACTGTAGTTCCTAAATTAAAATGGAGCAAAAGCAGCATTTTACACCGTTAGAGTTTGTGTTGCGATTCAAAACATTTCATTTGCAAAACAACTAAAGTGAAGCTGAAATAGAAAACATCAAATACTTTTATATTTGAGACTTAGACTTAGGCAGAAGTGATCTGCAGTGATAATAATCTTGGACATAGCTGAGCTCGGCATGCATTAATACATTATATATGTCCTGGAAGCTCTTATCTCACATACAGTACTTAATGCTCACTGGTGCAGGAATGGGCTGCAGTGGGGTTGCTGAAAACACACACAAGTCACAGTAAGGAGTAGTAAATAGTGCACATACTAATAAAATGTTACAACAGCAATCAGTTTGAGGTAGGGGGTCCATAACGGCTCCTGGACTCCTGCATGGCCTACAGTTGCTGTCTCCAGTCATCACCATTCTAACAAGGTTAGCACCTTTAGCTGTTTGAACAAAGAGGCCAGCAAGCCAGGTTACTGTGTGTTTGGACAGGCTGATAGCAGGCTGGCTCTGCGCCACCACTCTAATCCACTGTTTGTATATTTCCTTGTTGGCACGACACAGTGTGAACATGGCCAGCGCTCTGGGATGATGTACCAACATAGTTGGTGAAACTCCCAGTGTTGCATTACCACCTGCTTGTCAGTGTGTGTGCATCAACAAAGATTGAGTGATTGGCTGGTCAAAAAAATGATGAACGTCCATCACTTAGAAGTTACAAGGTTCCAGGTTTTTTTTGTGAGATTTAAAGTCAAATTTTGTCTGGTCAACATCCAAAAAAACAGTGTTCACAATGATGTTAATGATGTGAAAATGATGTCTCTCCTGTGGTGCTGCAGTTCTTTTCCTGTCACATTTAAGCCAAACCAAGAAACTTCTGAAAGTCGTGAGTATGAAGTCTTGGTTTTGTGTTTGTGCTCTTCCTCAGGGCTGAAAACCTACCTGATCTCAGGAAGGAAGTTGGAACATGATGTGCAGTGTGGCTGTTCTCAGGTGGGACTCTCAGGCCTCTCCTCCTGTCCTCAGCCCCACACACCAGACCTCATCCCTGGGGGAGCTCAGGCTGCTGACCCCCTGCTGCCCCACCAACCACCAGACAGGATTGGGGTAAGTCAGGACAGACTAAAAGCTGAGGGTGGAACATAGAGATGTTTGCCTCTGCTGTTCATTCTGTCATGTTTCTGGTAAAGACTATTGCATTATTTGACTTTATATAAGGCTAAAAACACATCTATATCGCTCAAAGTAGTGATTTTGTTATACCTCAAACTGCTTCTGTGTGATATGTCTTGATTTGTCAACTCTCTTTTTCCACTGGCCTTTCCCCTCTCTCTAGCCTCCCTGTGCATCCCGTAGTGTAGTCTTGTCTTCGGGGGCAGAACAGGGTGATGATGTAGCTGTGCTGAACGGCTGCCAGGAGGAGCACAAGACCCCCGGTGCCAAGGTACAGCACACACACACACACACACACACACACACACACACACACACACACACACACACACACACACACACATGCATGAACAGTGGCAGCAGCAGTGCATTTGTCAGGCAGCCCTGCTTCTTCTCCTCATCCGTCTTCTGTCTTCTTCACTTTCTCCTCACCATCCAGTTCATGTCAGCCCACAACCCCAGGGCAGCCAACGGTCTCCTGAGTCCCCCGCTGGAGGACCCGGTGCGAGCTAGCCAGAGCTCCCTGTGCGACATGCTCCAAGAGAAAGAAAAGAAGACTAGCACAAGCACGGGGACTGGCACCAGTCTAGGCATGGCTGGTGGCACAGCGGCAGCGGGCACAGGAATGGACCACTCCGCCCTGATCCAACTGCGTGCCAAAAACTTCAGAGAGAAGAGCGACGTCCACTTTGTTGATGTTATCAGGGAGGACAGGTGAGCAGAAGCTTCAAACGTACAATTTATGAACCAATAATACCACTCGAGTGATTATGTATGATTAGAGTGATTGACTGAATAGTTCTGAAAGGATCCATTTGGTCATTAATAACATCCCATGTTTTTGTAACTTTCTAAACCAGTGAGCATCAATTTTATGAATGATATAATCCTTTTAACATAATTTTCACCTTTTGAGAGTGTGTATCCAACCACAGCGGATGCAGAGGCAGTAGAAATTAGAAATTAAAAGCACTTTCAAAACTCCTGTATAACTTGTTTGCTCTGGTCTAAATCAGTGGACGAGCTGCTAAACTTCTTATGTTTTGCCTTTGGTTCGGTTTCTTTTCACAAAGAAGAAAATCCAAACAATCCCTGCAACGTACTTCGTTGCTAATCCAGGTCAGACTTCAATTCATTCTACGTCTGGCTGCTACATCCCAGTATGCAAAATGCACCTGTTTACCACAGACAGGTCAGCACCTGAGAAGGATTGCTGTGTTCAGATCTGGTCAAACAAATTGCACCAAAGTGGGGAAGCAAACCAGAGTACGACTAAGTGGCCGGTTAAAAATGCCCTAAAAACTAAGATCATAAGAAGGAAAAGGTCCTCTGGTAGAGGAAACAGACTGGAAAATGTTAACATCTACTCAAGGCAGTGTAGATTCTAAGAAAGACGTTGGCTGTTTTGCTGCATTTTATTAGTGAAAAAAAGTCCTATATTGCCTTTTTTTTTGTTTCTCTGTGATTCGCAGTCTGATGAAGGACTACTTTTTCAAGCCTCCCATCAACAAGATCAGCCTCAATTTCCTAGAGAGACCGCTGGAAAAGGCCTATCGTAGCAGCTACAAGGAGGAGGTATGCGTGCACGCACGCACACACGCACACATAGACACACACTCACTCCTATCTCCTGCCTGTAAGATGTTTATAATGACTTTTTCCATTACCTGTCATTGTAATTATAAACCTCACCACTGCTGTACTCAGCACTGACTTCGAAATAGTTCTGGTGAAAGAGAGCACGAGTTAAATTGATATTTTCCCGTTCTTGTGAGAATATTTGTCAAGTGAATGGATGGGAAAAAAAGCACGAACACGAACAGATATGACTCATAAAAAAATATCCTCAGGAAACTAAGACAAACATAGACATCAGACAAACGTCGAGGGCTTTCGGATCGTGTGCTTTGTCTGTGTGCACGTGTTTGTCAGTGAAGAAGGAAGGGATTGTTGCAACGTTTTCCTTGTGTCCCGTGTTTCCCAAATTTTATCCCACCTAAGTGCAACACACTATCTCACACTCCCGGGATCAGTTCCAGTTGGCGTGTAGTGACCCCCACAGCCTTGCAGCCCCCTGCTGTTACATCAGTGTTACTGCAGAGCAAAAAAAAAAAAAAAACTCCTCACATATTCAACCTCACATATTCAACCTCTGAGTTCATATCATGCAGTGATACTCAATGATTGTCAGTCTTAGTGTTTGATGGTGACTTTCTGGTTGTGAAGTGGAAACTCCTGATATTGAGCCTAACTTTGTGTGACTTGAATTTCTGTTTCTATTTAATATATTTTTGACTTTTTATTTATTATTGAAGTTCAGATGAAGATAGCTTGAACAGTGTGTGCAGTCCAAGGTGCAGACATGATTTTTGGGGAAACTGAACCACGGCCTCTCCTCAGTCTCACATCCCTCTTCTCCTCCAGGTGAAGAACCAGGTTCAGGTGCAGACATTTGCGAGCTCCACCTTCAGCTCCTTCCTGGATGTTCTCCTCAGCTGCTTCGTCTTCCTGGCCCTGACACTGGCCTGCTTCCTTCCACCTCTGGTGAGCCCGAACACTGTGGGCCCTCCAGCTCCTGCTGCCCTCGCCCTGGCTCCCCTCGCTGGCCTGTTGGAGCTAGCCTCCCTGGTGCTGTCCATACGGTGAGGCAGATGACGTCTAGATGGACTGTGTGTTCTTGTGGGTGTACGTTTGTGTGCAGGCGTGTTTTATATCAAACAGGGCTCGGCCAATACGTGTTTTTTCAGGCTGATTGAGATTTGTGAAATTGACTCTTTAACCATTTTTGTGAACCAAACTGTTTCTCCAGATTTTATTTTGTCCTGACAGGATGGAAAAGCCTCTGAAATATAATTTAGGCTGTCGTTCTCAGCGCTGTGCCATCAGGCCCCAAGAATACTTAAGTGTTTCCAGTATTTCCAAATTGACTGTTGTAGAGCTTTGTTCATATAAAAGCTTGTATCTCTTGGGCCTCAGTAGCACAGGATTGAAAACCACTGATAGACCACTGCGTAGCACTATAGTTCTCCACTGAAACCAAAACAAATTATTTCATGTGGTGGTTGGCTTCAACGCCACGATGGATCAACTTCCCTTGTCAGATACGCCTTGGCTCAGAAACTGGCAAAATGACATTGTGGTACTAGGTAGAGTTCCAAACCCAGAAAACAAACAAATAAACAAACAAAAAAAAAACCTTTCTATCTTCCTATTTGGAGTTTCCAGTATTCAAGGTGCTAAAGATGTGTTTTATTTATTCTGTGGTGCGTTTTATGAGTGTGGTATGCATCTCAGTGGAGAGCACTTGAAAATCAATTAATTTTCACTTATTGCTACGCGAAAATGGGCAATAAATCTTCATCTCCTGGCTGGGACTGGGACAGCATAGTTGTGTTTTTATAACATGTCTTAATTAAGGACTGATGAGAGTCTGCTGCAGTTTTTCCCTGGTTGAGCAGGGAGAGGATTGGAGGTGGAGATTCTGTTTTTTTCTTTTATGGCTTTCTGTCCAGTTTTTGTTGATTGCAATTATGATCTCATTCAGACAAGTGAAAGAATGAACTGATGTTCCTTTTAACTCATCATCTGTTGTCTTTTCCTAACATTTTGTCCTCCTCTCCTCTCCTCTCCTCTCCTCTCCTCTCCTCTCCTCTCCTCTCCTCTCCTCTCCTGCAGTATGGCCTTCTATCTGGAGGAGGTGATGAACTGTACCCGCTCTCTGCTCCTCGTGGTCTCTGGGTGGGTCCCCCGTCACGTGATTGGGGCTGTGTTAGTCTCCCTCCCTGCCATCTCTGTCTTGTCGCACCTCACATGCAGCGTCCACTTGCCCCTCCAGGTAAGCATATCTCTTGGTGGGTGGTGGAATGAAAACTGGAAAAGACTGCATGGGGGAATGAGTAAAAGGGAAGAGAGTCCACTTAGAGCGCAGTCACAGGACGATCATTGTGACGGACCATGTATGTCTAGTGGGTCCAACACACTAGAAATTCTGCTCTGCAGCTTGTTTGGTGGCTGGTTTGGTGTCTTGAGTAGTCAAACAATTAGTCAGATTAGTCAGTTAAGAGAACTAACAAATGCTATTTAACAATGTTGCAGCTACAGCTGCCGCTACTACTAAGTCTGCCACCACCATTAGCACTAGCACTGCAACTGATTTACTGCTCCTACTCGCGGTGCAACTACGCTGCCTCTGCTGTTATAGGGGCTACTGCTAATTGTACTAGTGGTACTATATGTGAGTTCCAAGCTCAAACGGTTTGCCCTCACTGATACCTCTAAGCCAAAGCAAGCAGAGAGGAGTCGGGCGGTTTGAAACCTTGCCCATGGTGGTCTGAAGCCAGAGATCCTTGGAGACCAGCAGAGCCGTTAGCTGGCATTAGCCCTGATAGGAACTGTAGAAGGAAAACAGCTAGGAGGCTTCAGGAGGCTTCGCCTGTGGACCTTGGCACCAGAAATGTTGACATTTCTTCCTCTGCAAGTCCTTCATGTGAGAAGATCGAGAGCAGCCATACTTTGCTGCGTTTTTGGGCTGTTTTGAGTCAAGGCGATATCCAGCTCCGTATAAGTTGAACTCTCTTCCAGCTTGGAGCCAACGGCTGCTTGCAAGATGTCTGGTGTTTTTGAGATCTTGTTTTTCGAGCATTTTCAACACCCCATTTCTCTACCCATTTCTCTCCCGCCCTGCTCTGTCTTTCCCCTCCACTCTCTTCATCTCTTCGGGGCTTGCAGATCAAAGCGGGTTCTTAATTAGACTTGCCGTTTTCTGGACTCTAGTGCCTTTGAAGATATATAACTCAATAACAGTGCTGGTGGGGTTTGACCGGGAGGGAAGGAGGACATGTGTAGGGATGAGAGGGAAAAAGATGTTATCCTGTCAACATAATCAGTAACAACCTGTGAATGTCCCCAAATTACTACTGCTGTCTACTTATGTGTTGAATAGATAATGTATGTTTCTGAGAGCTCAAATCAGTGTGTTTAAGATGTTTCTCACCTTGAAAAATCTTTCCTAGAATTTGATTTATTAAGATCATTTTTGCAATGCAGTATGTTCTGGTGTAGTTTATGTTGCATTTGATTTTTACTAGTTAAATTACATGACAGTGGAAAAGTGATATTCCACTGGTCGAGAGAGAGCTAATGGAGCTTTTTATCTTACCTGTAACCATTATTATCATCCTTAATGGAGATGATCATGAAGCCAACGATTGGTTAAAACCATATTGCACAATGACATTCAAATGAGAGTCTTCTCATTATCTGACTTTTACATGCGTTAGTTTTGACATGGTCACACAGTACCACCCTGCCCTCGAGTCTTGTGCGGTGCAGTTCATAGTAGTTACTGTGTGTGTAAAAAAGCTCAACACACAACTCCACTGCATTACGTTTGTTGTGCTCATACAGTAAAGTCCTCAGTTGTTCTCATAAGTCACTGATGGCGAGCCTCTTTTCTCCAGGTGACCATGTTCTTGTGCTGTGCCACCATCCTAGCCATCATCCAGTACTGTAACTTTTGTCAGCTCAGTTTTTGGATGCGCTCAGTCCTGGCCACTGCTACCGGGGTCGCCCTGCTGCTGTTGCTGTACAGCCCCTTGCACAGGTACAGGTGAGCACTTCATATTCTGCACACAAATACCAAATGCAAAAATAAGGCGCACTCTTAAGAATGAAGGAGTACATGTGCTTGTGTGTATATACACACCCGTGCATACAGCAGTTATACTATCCACAGTATGCATTGAGTGCAGTAGCTCATATTTCATTCGATGAAAAGACCTGTAACCTGATGTGACCTCTAGTAAATTCATCAAGTAAAATATGCAACCACTGATCATCCTGCAGTACACCAAAATCCTCAAGTATCTAAGAAATGACTGTAGGTTGGAGTATTCATTTATAAGCAGCATGTTGGAATCAAGAACACGATGTGAAAACATAACCTTACAGCTTTGTGCTCGGCATGCAGATTTTACACATATAGTTTACTATGTACAGTCGTCATCCACCTCTGTCTTCAGTCTCCAAATATTAATTCATCAATACATTCATTCATTCGTTATTCTCATACATTTCTAACTTATCCAGTTGGTTTGGTACTACATACCGCTGTCTACCTGTTCTTCAGCCAGTACAGAGGATTTAGTCTGACTTGTATTATATATGTTACCTCATGTGTGTGTATTGTGTGTGCCTGTGTAATGCATGCGTGTGACCCTTTTCTTCTCCTGACTGACACCACTCCCGTCGTCTTTCAGCTCCGGTAATAACAGCTTGCCAGTTCATGGGTGAGTGTCTCCGTGGAAACAGAGGGGTTTGATGAATGAGTGACATTTGAAGGGTCAACAGGAGCGATGGCTCTCTTTTATATTTTTCATAACTACATCTGTCTGGCTTTTACTCATTCTCATGCTTTCCTGCTCTTTATTCTCCTATCCCTCTCTTTCTCTGTCCCTCTCTCTCTCTACCGCCATGCACCACCAGTAATGGCTGCTAAATGTCACTCGTGGTGGAAATGACTCATGCAGCCTGTGCTGGCTTGAATTTTGTATAAGAGCCACGAGTTAATGAACTACACCACTGAGGGGGAGAGAAGGCTGGAAAGGACTCTCCTGCTTTATCGGTTAGAATTTTGATTGGCAGCCACTTCTCAAGACACACGGGACACAAAATCAGCTTGAATCATATTTACTTCTAACGGAGTTGTTTTATAAGCCAGGGTTTCAGTCAGAGGTCCTTCCAATATTTATCAGCTTTTATTAGTGTCTCAACGAGCAGGGAAGACGAGGTTTCTGTGATGGGTTTTTTAAGGACATACATTAAGTGCCCTTGCTTGTGAATGACTGAGCCTTTCCAGGACGCCTCTTTCATACCCAGTCATGATACTACCAGTGAACCTGTTTATCTGTGGAGTGTGTTTAAATGATTTAACACTGAATTTGTAGTCTGCATTCCAAGATTTTTTGTCTGGGTGGAATAGGATGATTTTATCCCTCATCTGGAATGAGGGATAAAATCATCATCCCTCATCAGGCCAGTGGAAAAACAAGTACTTCTGCCTCCTCTTGGGTGAATTTGAACGCTGGTATAAAATGATTAGTCTAGAATTACACTCTAGTTCATTGATTTTGAAGGACTGACTCCAAAAAATCCTGTTATCAGGATTATCATAATTGAGGCTGCACGGGAAACATGTCACCATGATATGTTATCTACATGTAGCATGCATCACCGGGAGATGAAACAAAACCAGAAGCTGTTTTTGTGTCAGAGTTTATTTTGTGGATTCTTCAGCCTCCCTTCCCTCTCTCTTCTTATTCCTGTCAATCGTTTTTCCTGTTACGCTGCTCTTTGTTCGGTTTCCCCGTGTTCAGCTCGAGCCGCTCTCACTCTTCTTCCACTCTCCACATTTTCTCGCTCAGACTGAACGTCTCCACATCCGGTGACGGTGGTTCAGCATTAGTCACTCCTGGCACTGACCCTCCTCCGCGGCCTCTTGACCTTCTGGTCCCAGAGGTCGTCCTGGCCTTCTTCCTGCTTCTTCTCCTGGTCTGGTTCCTCAACCGTGAGTTCGAGGTCAGCTACCGCCTCCATTACCATGGCAACGTGGAGGCAGACAAACACCGCTCCAAGATCCAAACAATGCGAGACCAGGCTGAGTGGTTACTGGGCAACATCATCCCCATCCATGTTGCTGACCAGCTCAAGGTTTTTTTACTTGTTGTAACAAAAATATCTTAATTGTGAAGGCTATTAGAACAAAGCTTAGATCTTGTTTTGTAATTCAGCACAATTTTTAAGGAAATTCCAAAATACGTTCTTCTTAGTATTTTTTATTCTTGAATCAAAGAGACGAAACATTGGAATCTTAATCATTGTATCATCGTGAGTATATATATATCAGTGTTCAGAATATTTGAACACATTTCTCTCTTAATATGCTGATTGTAGTTCGTTTCGTCATCTTTGGCACATTTTTTCCTCAGGTGACCCAGAGCTACTCCAAGAACCACGACAGCGTGGGCGTGATCTTTGCCAGTATCGTAAACTTCAGCGAGTTCTATGAAGAGAGCTACGAGGGGGGCAAAGAGTGCTACCGCGTCCTCAACGAGCTAATTGGAGACTTTGACGAGCTCCTTCGCAAACACGAATTCAAAAGCGTGGAAAAAATCAAGACAATCGGCGCCACCTACATGGCAGCGTCCGGACTGAATGTCCGGCAACTGGCAGAGAATGATGAGGACTCTCCTCATGCTCACCTGAGGGCACTTTTCAACTTTGCCCTTGAGATGATGGGCGTCCTGGATGACTTCAACAAGAACATGCTGGGTTTTGGTTTCAAGCTCCGTATTGGATTTAACCATGGGCCGCTGACGGCGGGGGTGATCGGCACCACTAAGCTGCTCTATGACATCTGGGGAGATACGGTCAACATTGCCAGCCGCATGGACTCCACCGGTGTGGAGTGTCGGGTGCAGGTGAGCGAGGAGAGCCACGCTGTGCTCAGTGCCATGGGCTTAGAGTTTGACTACAGAGGTACAGTGAATGTTAAGGGCAAAGGTCAAATGAGGACCTTTCTCTATCCCAGAAGTGGGGAAACTATATATCAAGATCGAACGGAGCTTGATGCCAGCATCGGACCCTCGTCCGTGGCATCAACAGCCAATAAGACTACAGGATCTGTTGCCCAGGCAGCAGCTCTTCCTCCCTCCTCTTCCTTTACTCCTCCTCCTTCCTCCTCCTCTCTTTCCACACTCCCTCCTCAACCACAAAGCGCTGTAAGGCCTTCAAGAGCAGGGCCTGAGCCTGTCCAAGCTAAGTCCACAGAGGTGAGGGAGGAAGGATATAGGGACGCTGCACACCTCCCTGGACAGCCCCCTGCCACAGACCTTCACCCCCCTCCCCACTCTAAACTAGGCCCAGAGCCTAGCGCTGGACAACTGCCCTCCCAGGTGCAGCCTGCTCCTCTCGCACTTCAAGAAGAGGAGAATGAAGAGGAGGAGGCCAACGAGCTATCAAAACTCAACGAGGAGTTTTATGCTCGTCTCTGATCCCTCCTCTCCTTTCCCCCTTTCGTCTGTCCCCCTGCTGCCTTCAGCTTCTGCCACTCCAGGACTGATTGCAGGTGTGGGCAGGATGTCCCTTCCTTTAGGCATCGGTGAAGTGTCTTCGGCATAGATGAAGAAGAGGGGGTTTGTCACTCCAACACAAACAGTGGCTTCAGTGGCTAGAGAAGCAGTTACTGACGTCTTTCATGGGAACGCTGCCTGAGTGGTGGGGAGGGTTAGGCCTGTGTTGAGCACAGCAGTGTGTAGGGGAGAACGCTGAAAGGGACTCAGAGGGAAGGAAGTGTTGTCGGTGTTGTTCTTGATGTTTTTCCTATTCGTTTTTGTTATCAAGTGCCTTCAGGACTAGAACAGTGAACAAACAAATATGAATACTGAACAAAGTTTTAACAATTTTAGACTACGGAACATGCTGTGGTTTCTTACTCCATGCTTTTATTCTCAATGCAAGTATTTCTTTTTAAAATCGTTATTGTTGTGCCATATCATGTGTTTTAACTTGATCAAAGTCTTGACCTTACTTAAGGGAAAATAATTTTAGAAACTATATAAGTGCCAGTGCAGCATGATGGGCTGAGCAGGGAACTACGGGAAGAATGAGGGAATCACATGAAGCAGTGTTAATCTATGTATTCTGCTTTGACATGAGGGCTTAATACAGTATTCATCTGTGCTAGAGTCTCGGTAAAAGGGGACATGCTACGAAGCAGGCTGCATAGATTTTAGTTTGTGTAGCAGCGAAATGCACATTTTAAGCACAGGTCTTGCACAGTGTTTTCTCGACCACTTGTATTTGGTAGTGCTTAGCTTGAAATAGCTTTGAAGAAAGTTTAAACAGACCTCTTGTCTGTCGCAACAAGTACAATCAAAAGCACAAAATCAAATCAGATAAGGGAATATCTAATATATAAAACATTAGGAAGAAAAGGTGGTTTTAAAAAGTGAGATCATCACAAAAGCAGGAAGGCACTTTAAATATACCTCAAGTGATACTCCACCCAAAGTGTGTCCTCTGGGTGTGAAAGTCTCCCTGTAGACCTGAAAGATGGGTGTCAAAAAGGCTGTAGTCTGATCCTCAGTCAAGCACAGGAAATGCGATCAGATTGAACTGATTCCACAGAAACGTCTCAAACCGATCCTACAGAATAATCCACATCTTGGCTGATCATCTGTATGCTCAGCGGGCTCCAGTCTAATTCCCATCAAAGTTTAGCAAAAAACTCTTCCTCAGCCTCAGTCTTATGACGCTGTCTGGATTTTCATACAAAACCACTTCACTGGAGCATACTCACTATGATCTATCTAGATTCTCCATTTTTGTTGTCAACAAATCCTGTGAAACGACCAAAACCAACAGTGTGTCAGTCCATTATGCCTTTTTTTCATTATAGCAGACAGTATCCTTATCACTTCAGTAGTAATGATAGGAAACAGGAGGGGGGAGAGATGGGGAATGGCATTCAACATAGGTCTCAGGCCAGACAACAAACAGGGGACGTTGTGATTGGCGGTCACACCTTAGGTCAGCATGGTGGGCGCTGTAGCAAACGTGTCTCAGGTAGGAGAAAGTGCATTTGTTTTGTTCTATTGTCAGCGGATGATTTGGTGTGCTAGTGAGGGTTTCCAGCAGCAGCATGGCATATGTGGAACTGGCTCAGAATAAATCAAGTGTCCATGTTGGTTGTACTGAAGGCACGTGTCAGCAAGTGCAACGCTGAGGCTCATTGATGTTTTTATCTGTTTTTTGGCAACGATGATGCTCTAAAGCACAGAGATGAAGATAGATGATGATAGATAGATGATAGAAGATATGTTAGGCGTTGACTGCACAGACAGTACATGTTAGTAGGATTGTTTCATTGTTAGTTTTGGTCTTTTCATCACATTTGTCAACAATAAGAAAAAGACACCAGACTTAACCTTTAAAGCCTACAGCGGAACGAGACGTTGAGTCTCTGAAGATTTGGAGTGGAGTGTCACTTGAAGTGGGACTGTGAGGGACAATCACTGTGTAGTTCTTGATAAACGATGGGATGGTCCACAATGCTGTTGGTGAAAGATCGGCTACAGTTTCTACAGTACTACACATAAAACCTCAGACTTGGATTTTGTGACGTTTCCATCCGTTGCCTTCATTGCCAGGAGAAGAAAAAAAACAAAGCAAACATTGGTCAGTCCATCACAATAGATTTATTCAGTAGTTAAGTACCGTCTGCCTTTAGCTGTGTGATTTTCTGTTGAAGGGGTGGGACTTTTAACTTTATCTGTCACAGCGTTTATTCGGAGGGAGCCCTCTACTGTATCCATATACTTAAATTGTGCCACTTTAATTGAGTGATCTATAGGTGCAGTGCAACCTAAACTAGCTGATTGTTTTGTGGTGCCTAAAAGTATGACTGTATTTTTTTAGTATTTTGGTTTTCAGAAAGTTTCTTTTTTATCATGCTGTTGTCACAATGAGCATAGATTGTGATTGTATGTTTGAGGAAATTATGCTTGTTGTGCAGGTTTTGCTGCAATTGTTTTTTTTTTTGTTTTTTTTTTGACAAATTCCATCTTTTTTCCTTTTTTCCCCACTTTTCCAGTTCTTTCATTCTGTCGCCTGGGAAAGCATGGTGGTGTTCCCATTGAACAGCTGGACGCTGAGTCCTTCTGTATTTCTCTTTGGTCTTTACTCACTTCATGCTTTTTCTTTACTCTTCAAAGCACTTGTTTAGCCCTTACACTTTGCCTATGAGGGTGTGTGTGTGTGTCTGTGAGAGATATTTAGTCAATAACATGGAAAAGATCACTGTGATATGATGCAGAAGGAAATCAATCAACTACAAGGCCACTCTTTAACTGTTACATTGCTGTTGCTGCCTTATCTGTGGAGGACTTTCGCACACAGAGCTGGCCACCCCCCAAATTTTAAAATATCTATAACGATCTTGAAAACAGTCACACGATTTAGAGTCAGATGAAACATCTATTAATGTAGCCATCTCCACCTGTAGCATAGAAAGCATCTCCATTTACTTCTGCCATTATGCACTCCAAACATCAACAGCCAGTGCCTTTTGAATTAGGAACATGTTTAATGCGGTGCGAGCTGTGATTATTGGTATCAAATAGTGATGATATCTCTAGTAGAATAGGGATCCTGAAAATCCAAAGAAGTTTCTCCAGAAGCTGTCACTCTAGATTGAGACACAACAATAGCTACGTGCGATGTGCTTTGTTGGCTTAAAAGGCACATTTCTCCTGTTATACTCTTGCAATGCTTATTCTCAACATGCTCAAGTTTGCCAAACCTGATGAACCGTACCGCACTAAATAAAGAAAACAGATGAGAGTATCGGGTATCAATTTTGAAGGAAAGTTCTTGTTTTTTCCCCACATTTTCCAGATTACCCATCTGCCTCACGTTGTTAGGTAATCCTTGGTGGTTTTCAAGCCGTGCTGCTGTATCCATAGCATGCACAGCAGTGACAGAAACCAGCCACAGGAGATTTGAGGTGTGGGACTCCACAGGTTGACTGGCACACGGCCTCCCCAGTAGCGCACATCTGTACACATGTATAAATAAAATATTAAAGTGAACACTGCCGGCTTTGTGATCTGTGATACAGTGGGGGGAGAGGTGTGTGTGATGTTGTTTGCATGGGAACGAATGAGCATTTTTCTTCTTTGTTGGGCACTCTTAAGTTTTCATTCTGCATCAAACTCTTATTCTTTTATTTCATTTCAGAATCATTCTTTCTACAATTAATGTAAACATTAAGCACAAGTTGCTGACACGCAGGATTCTTCGAATCACTGAGCTTGGCTCATTTAAGGTTACTTGGATTTTGTCCTCCTCTGACGGTGTATTGATGGATGATGTGTGTGTGGCAAGGTTTGTTTTCATTTTTGGCAGAGGGAGAAAAGTGTCCCTAGGAGTCGAGCGCTCCAGTTATACAATGCAATCTAGAAAACCAAGTGCATTGAGGAGAAGTTTAAGGCCTTTCTTGTTGAAGAAGTGTGACTCTGCTCTGTGACAGAAAAGTACGGGAGAGGCATAAAGAAATGGTGTTTTATTCGCACTTGTTAAACTCATCACAGCAAAATAGCATCGCCTAATCACTCATTTAAATGGTGACAGCTCCACATCTATTCATTATAAATTGTCTAGTTAATTCAACCCGTATGTGTTTTTTACTACACTGGGACAAAAATTAGACAGAGTTGTTTGATTTTAAATCTTTGTGTATTCGTTTTATGTTCATGAATGAGATGTATTATGTATGTTTTGTGCACATTACCCATGTATCATTTATCAACACATGATCGTAATCTGTACACATTTGCACAAAGCACTCAGTGTTTGTACATATGCAGTTATTTTATGTCACATATGTTTTTTTATATGTGTGCATGTGTCAGATTTTGCCAGAAAACAATGAAAAATTGACACGTATTATCAAATTGATTCAGTGTGTGTCTATTTGAGTAAGTGTGAGTGTTATGAGTTTATTACTCTTTTTTTTTTCAGCGTGAGAGAAATAAATCTCTGAGCAGAAAACAGCTGAGTTCACTGTGACATACAAAGTGAAGATGAGTTCAAGTCAGACAGCATATGCAAAATTCGATTTTGTTTTGTTTATAATTTGCTGAGTAATTCAGACATGTTGTTTGGGACCAGGCTATATGTACGTTGCAGGTTGGCCAAGTTTTAGGAAGGCATCAGAGAGTTCCAACATTGTCAATAAGGAGAGGTCTTTTTGATCAGCCAGCTGGCGACTAAAATTCAATGTATACAGTGTGTATTCACAGTATATTGTCTATTCTCTACCAGAACCTATATAAATTATTTGTGGTTGACATCTGTACTTATTTGCTCTCAGCAACAAAGCAAAAGCAGAGTAAGAGTGGACACTTAAAAACTGGCCATTAAGAGGAAAAAAGTCAAACAGAAGAGGGAAGAAAAGGGAAATTGACGAACTACATGCCCACCACCATGTGCTCATCTGCAGGGAGGCCTAACGTGCAGATCCTGTGAAATTTTAATTCTGATTAAAAGACACATAATGTGATTCTGGGTTACAATATACCTGCCTAAATATATTGTTTCCCTTTTAAATTAACCCCTCTACCATCATGGCATTCTACTCATGCCATAACTGTAATAAATGTGATATCTATTTATAATTTAAGTAATTAAATAACAATATGCAACACTGAAATATAATTAATGTAGAAGATTATTTTTTTTAAATATTTAATTGAACATTCAAGTTTTTAATAAGCATATTTCGGTCTTATATTTCACACATATTTTAGGAATAATGTTCTACTAAAAATGACTTCTAACTAAATGAACCGACTTGTGAATTGCCTGCATGTCTCTGTGGCGGTGCTGTGGCGCCCCCAGTGGTTAACATGAGCGGTGTTTTCACGTAGGGCGTGATTGCGCGGCCCCTCCCCCTCCACAGCCGATCTGGAAAAGAAAAAAAAAACTTTTTTGTATCGAAGGAATCAACAGCCGCCATCTTGTCGTGGCTCGGAATTAGGATTTCGGTCCAACACTGGTTTTTACGTAGAAATCGAGCATCCTTACCGCGATATGACAGCGTCCTTCCGCCGAAAACGACATCTTAACATCGCCTCGGAGACATTTTGTGCGAAAAAACGGGAATTGGATCGGTGGTCGTCGGGCAAAAAAGCTCCGTATATCTGATTTCCCCTTCAGAGTGCGGCGATTCAGCCCCTGTCGCCGTTCGGGAGCAGTATTGTTTACCGTGAGCAAGCGGAGAGTAGGTCGTGACTTTCGAAGTGGCTTTCAAAAATACAGCATTTTTATGCAATTGTGCATTTTTGTGGAGCTTCACGCGATTGTTGCATGAAGAAATTTGACGTCACGCAAAATGGGTACTTCGAACATCTAGAAATTGCGACCGTTCCCCCGGAATGCAGCAGTCTACCTGATTTTATTGGATTGTCATTCTGAAGTTCGATTTTTACATGGGGAATATTTTATTTGGGGTTATTTAACGATAATAATGTGGGTGTTGGGTGTTGGATTATCATGGGGTGAATGGCGGTGGCGAAGCGGGGCGCTATTGCATCTCTTTTGAAAGACACTGACTCTCACAGCAAGGAGTAGCTAACGCTAACAGTTAACTTAGCTGGTAGCAGGCAATTAGCTAGCTATTAGCCAGTTAGCTAACGTTAGCAGGCTGCCAGCTTGCTAATGTGCTAACCGGGAAGGTTCGGGTTGATAGAACAACTTCCGTGTCATAAGGTAATCATAATTATCAAATTAAGCAACCAGCCGGACAAGACAGCAGCCATGGCTGAAAACCTGCTGGACGTCGGACCTCCCAACTCAAAGCGGCCGAAGCTGAATTCACCTGCCCTGTCGGCGTCTGATGGACCAGGTAAAGGCCTCAACACTGTCTGTGCAAGTAAACACCAATATCATGAAGATTTTCACCAAGCATTCCTGTGTAATATCGTTTCTTAAATATACTGACCACTCATGCAGTTTAACGTCGTCAGGTGAGCCAGGTGTGCTCAGCGTTTTGTTGGTAACTTAGTAGTAACTGGTTATACTGCAGTGTTGTGGTTTGGGTCTGTCGTGTGTAATGTGCAGACCGACCCTGCATACTCAGTTGCCAATTTATTCGGCAAGTTGCACTTACTTTGTGCTCATGCACTAGCAGTCTTGGGGTACCTCTGTAAGAGAAAACGCAATACAGTTCAACAGCACTACAAAGTACAGTCTACAAAATGAATACACAATTACACGAAAACTGAACGTTGTTGAACGTTATAAATAACGTGCAGAGCTGTTACATTACACTGCTGAAGTTGTAACTGGGTGCACCACACTGGCAGCTGATAGTCTGTATCTGTTAGCAAAGAGCATTTCTTATATTTGCTTGATTCCGACAGTATATGACAGTAAACTGCTCAGTGTAGGAAGTTGTACTGTGAGAGACCACTTTTCATCAGAGATTTGATGACCATGATTGTCTTACATACTCAAATGATGCAAAGTCTGCTGAAGAAATCGCACCCATTCTAAAAATCAGATGCCACTTAAATTCATGGCCCACTGTGCTTCAGAAATCGATGTCTAATATAACTAATTGAATTTCCAGGCTGGTCCCTTTAAACAGTTTGGTTCATTTGAAGAGTGATTTCATTTTACCTATGGCATTCAGTATCCAGATCTGTTCAGAGAAATGGTCAGGAGTGCCAGGCTGATTGATAAACAGTGTTTGATACCGGTGCTCAATTCAGCCAGCAAGTGTAAAACATTGATTAGCGGTGACATGAACAGAGTCATATCCTTGGCCCCAGCACCCCTCAGCAGGCATATGAATCCACACTCCAGTCGGGAAGTGATTGGACTGCCTTTGATTGTATGGTAGTTTTGGGGGGGGGGGTTTGCTGAACTTCATAGTGATTGTTGTACTTTGTGCAGAGTTCTTATGACATTTATCTCAGTAGACTCAGCACACACCATCGTGAAATGAAATGTGTCGGAATGCATGACAGAATTCGGCTTGTATATTCCATCAGAGTAATTGGGATTAGGAAATGCCTTTCTGTTTGGAATCTTGGCTGCATTGGCTTTAGTTTGAAAAGATATGGGAGTTATGACTATCTGCCCTTGTCAAAAAATCAGATGGACCTGAGTATAAGATTGTAATGTCCTTTTTTTGGAACACCTCTTTCTGCATGATTACATTTTTAATATAAAAAGAATAACAACATATAGCAATACATTGTCATACTGTACTGGTTACCCTTTGTGTGTTTTTTTTTCCATTTAAATAAACAAAAAAAATACAAGGATGTAGTTACTTCTGTAGTGAACACCATAAAGTTAGTCTCATACTTACGTACACTCTTGTCATGCTCTTGGAAGTGATTGGTTTAAGAAGAAAAAAAAAAAGTTTTCCTCTACCCCCTTTGAGCACTTAAAAAGTCTCTTCAGGCTAGTTACTTTTTCAATTCTGTATTTGGATCCCCATTAGCTTCCCGAATGATTGGTGGTCTAGGACCACTCTCTGATATGTTAAAATGATAATCTGTGACACTTTATTTCTTTTCACTTGACTTTCTGAACCATTTATAAAGAAAAGAAGTTCTGAATTTGTTTCCTCAGCAGCAGCAAGACATGTAATGTTAGCCTGCAGACTACTCTTGTAGGCTAAACTGGGTTTACTCAATACTGTTGGGACTGATTTACAGCAGCAGACATGGGTATAAGAAAGTTGCTGGGTAAAAACTTGCTAGCCTACCAATATTAAGGCATACACAACCCATAACAGAACACTGTTACAGCCCTTGAATTAAGTCATCTTTATGGTAAGGCCACTTTGGCCTTTATTGGGTCATTGCTGCCAAAATGTAGGGTACCAAGGCCAAAAACAGTGTTGCAATAACAATAAGTGATAATTACATATTATGAAGACAAAATGGTAGTTTGTGTTGTAGTGTATTGAAATACACTACACTACTACACTGAGTTTACTAAAACTGCACCTGGATGTTAGACTTTTCCACAAAATGTCGTCTGATTGTTTTCGCGAGCTATTTATATTTATCGTTAGTTATATTTTAATGAAGACACAAAGTCTATAAATGGGCTAAGGGTGATCAAGATTAATCCGAGAAAGTTTCAACACCCATACAACTATCAACATTTCAGTGTGAGGTTATAGGAGCAGTCACAAAAATAACTAAAAAGAACTTTTTACATGTTCAACATTAAAACACTGTTGAGAAACCTTTCAAGGGAGACTACTAGTCTCTTCTCGCCACTAGATGCACTGCAGACACACAGCAGCTGACAGAAAGGGCAGATATACAGAGAAATATTAGCTGTTTCTTGGAGAGTAATTGTTGACGTTACTTAAAAAGTGAAGCTCAAAACAGGCAACCAGAATGCTGATCTTTCATGTTTCATTAGGAGTCATAAATAACACGCTCAGGCGTATCATGCTTAGGAAAGAAGTTTAAAAACATGTACACAAGGGGCAACTATACAATGCGTACTGTCCTTAGAAACTGAGTACAATTACCTGGCAATTAGCCAATCAGCCACTGTGTGAGACATTATTTACCGTTAAGCATATTAGTTTTGAATGAGGAAATTCGTAACTTATTTGTAAGGACGCAACGGCCAGTTCAGGACAGGGCATGCCAAACTGGCTGTGTGGTAGAAGGGGCATTACGGCCACACCCTGGGGCATTCATGGCAGTGGCTATGGTGGTATAGTTCCTGCCCTGCTTTTAAACTCCCAGTCAGTGCCTTTCATATTAAAATTGATTGAAATCATAAAAATCACAGACTTAACTTTTAACCTCTTGCAACTTGTTTTGGATTTACTGCTTGCACATTTACTGTATGTTTGAGTGTGAGCTGATCCCACCAGACCCTGTAGGCAGCTGTCTCCGTTTAAAAAAAAAAGCTCTGGTAAACTCACTGTGTGCATTTTGTTCATGGCTAAAAAACAGATTAAGTTGCCAAGTGGTTGCTGAGGAAAGATACATCTTATCAAGTTAAGTTTTTGTGCTAAAAGGCTACCATAAATCCAAATAAATTGTACTATTGCTGTGTGTCTGCTGGATGTGTATGTAGTCAATTGTTGAACATAAAAAAATAATATGCCAGTAATATGTAATGGCTGTCTATTGGTCAAGTTGGTTTGACCCACCTAGTGGTAAAAAGAAATTGAATAATGCAGCTTTGTCTGCACTTTTTTTGGTATACTGTTGTGAATGGCAAGTTACAGTTTGCAAATATAACAGGATCCTAACTATTCAAACTGGCTTCTGTTTGGGCCAATAAAAAGTGTGTTTTGGAATCATAAAGTTGTTGGGGTGTAGATTTGATGCACATTGTGTGTAATGACCAGAGTAAGATGTATGTTTTTTTTTTAATAGGTATTTATAGGTAGGCAAATGGTTTTATTGAGGGCACCATGTCTATGAAATGGCACGTGTTCATCACGTTTTATTTTGTCTGGTCTGCAAGAAAAATAAGTTGGACAGTCGTTCAACAAAAACAGCTGTCACAACAACAATGAATTACAACACCCATCACACATGGCAGAGGCACCACATGTCTGCAGTGATCAATCATTAAACTTGCCCCGCCTATACTTTATAGTTTTCGCCAGTTACAATTGGGACCTAATGGATCCTGGGGGACAGCTCTGGGCAACGTTATCATCAGCCGTAAATTACTGTGGATAAAGAGTTGGCTTTCACTCTTTAGTGTCATGCCTGGAGCTTTCTGAGCGGTACCCTTCTGCCCTGACATTTGGCCTTCGCCATTTATAGTCAAACCTGGTTTGAAATGCATGTCCCATCTTGGGATGTAGTGTAGCCCGTGGGGAGTGTTTGCATAATTATATTTGTGGTATGCTTGCAGCATCTGTGTACTAGTGATGCTTTTATGTAGTCAAGTTTTGTGTGCGTTTGGGGAGGTTCTGTTTTATTGTAGTGGCAGAGGGTAAACATGTGCCCCCACCTCTCTGTTCAGGCCATATGTCACTCGCTCACTGGACTCCCCTTGCCCCAGTGTCCACAAACAAATTCCATTGATAATGTGCATGGGTTTTACTAAAGATTTCTTGACATTGCTGGACTTCTTACTGGCAAAGTTAAGGTGTGCATGAGTAGGGCGTGTCTCAGTATACTCAGTGTTTATCCTTATGCTGTTCAAAGCCACAAGTGTGCTGAAACATAACTAGTGAATATTTGATACATGCCTTACTGAGATTTTAGCTCCATGTGTCAGTCATGGCCATGTCAGTGAACCCACCCACCAGCACACAAATGCTCACTTGCTACTCTGCAAATGGCATCTTGGTTGCCTAGTAGGCAGACAGTAAGTTCATGATGCAGCTACTAACAGAGGCATTTTTGCATCTGCCTGTGGGCAACCAGAAAAAGCCTATGAAAAAGAAGAGGGAGCAGCGGAGCGGACAAGGGTAGATTGATTGGGGGGTCACCTCCAACCTACTTCTTCATGTAAAGTGTTTAAGCTCGGGCTAATTGGACATTTTTTTCTGAAATGCCGTCACTGCTCATGTCTATGCTTGTATTAAGCACACAGTATTGCTGTTTTTGCTCATACCATTTGCACCTGTGTGTGCGATAGAGAGAAGTGAGAGAGTGGCTGAAAAAATTTGCTTTTTGTTTGTGCAAACACACTCAAAGTGTGCTCATGTGAGTGATGTGTAATAACATTAAGGTAACCACTGCACAGGGTTATCAGAACATTAAGATTAAAACTCAAATTAGCTGACGCCTTGATAAAAATGGAGGGTCTGGCTCTCAGACTCTGCAGGATGGTATTTCTCCCAGATTGGGAAACTTGTACGAATGCGACCACGTAAAATCTGAACTCACAGACTCTCAACCAGTCTAGAGTGCTTTATGCTGTGTTCAAACTCACTTAAATCACCTTTCTTCCCCATTCTGATGCTTGGTTTTAACAAGGGCTGTGACAATAACCAATGCCTGCTGCAGAGTTGATCTTATTACTGTCATCACTGTGAAATTAGGTGGTATGAAATATAATTAATTAAGCACTGTCTAGTTATGAACTGTGTTCAGTTCTAGGGGTCCTGGGAAAACAGTCCCACCCCCCCAACTTTTCAGTTGTTTGTCACTTCAGCTTTGTGTGTGAGACGTAGGATCAGTCCATTAATTATTAAGTATATTCAGGCTTGAGCACTTGTGATATTTAGAGATAACATTGAATCTAAATATGCAGGTACCCTATCAAACAAATCTGCTGCAGGACAGCCTCCATGTGCAGCTTTAACACATCAGATAAGTGGATCTGACAGAAGCTACTCTCATGTCCTGGGAACACTCCTTGTTCAGGATGCTTGACCAGAAACCGATGTAGCTTTTTCATTTTGTCCATCAGAATATGTGACTCACAGCCACAAAGTTTAAAAAAAAAATTTGGCTCCTGCTTTTGCCGATATGGTTACACTTCTGAGAGTTTGTTGAAGTTTGTTTCTGTTCATATGACTGAAAAAATGCTTATAATAGAAAACCTCTGGTTTTTATAAATTGTATCCACATTTTAGAAATTTACATGACTTTCTGCATTCTACAGTTGATTCAGTTTTTATGATCAGATTCTGCATAGCAGAAACCAAAGTGTCCTTAATTGATATTCAGGCATTGACTATGTCAGTAGTGGATGGAGCTTCTCGGTCTTTTATGTTTTCCCAATGAGTTGCGCAATGAATATGAAATATAGTCGAGACATTGTTGTGGTTGTAAATAATGATTTTTACTTCACACTCTTTTTATTTGTCCCGTGTCTCAGAAATGGTCTTTGTCATCCAAACACCTCAAAATTAGATTTGTTTGACTGTAAGACTTTTTTCCCCAATCTTTCTCTGTCCTGTGTTTTTTGCCTTAAACTTTTCTTTTTATTAGCCGGTTTCAGAAATGGCTTTTTTTCCTGCTCTGTTTAAAAGGCCAGCATTCTGTAGTTACTTCGTCACTGTTGAAGCTAAGATGGTGTTTTGCAGGTTCCATTTAATGACGCTGTCCGTTGTGGATCTGTGAGGCATCTGGTTCTCAAACTAGATACACTGATGTCCTCAGTTTTGCACCGAGGCCTCCCACTTCACTTCTGTTCTGGTTAGAGCCAGTTTGCGCTGTTTTGTGAAGGGAGTGGAGCATGGGATCTTCAGTTTTTTTGGCAATTTCTTGCATGGAATAACCTTCATTTCTCAGAACAAGAATAGACTGAGGATATATAGAACAAGGTTATTTTTTCTGGACATTTTGAGACATGTAATTGAAGCCACAAATGCAGACTCTCCAGATACTCAATTAGCCTAAGGAAAGCCAATTTTATACATTTGAGTGTTGAAAAGCGGTATAATGTGTGGCAGAGGGTTTAAAGGGCAAGATGGTGACAAAACAAACATTGAAATGTGAGGAAAAAGATTGAGTATCAGACAACATACACCAAAATCTGTATATGTATATTTGTATATACATAAACCTGGCTGAGTTTGGCGTCTTGTTGTGGCAATGAGCAGCTGGTTTCCAATTTGAGATGTTTCTGTCAGTAAAAATGGTCCCAGAGTGATGATTCTTTGTTTTTAAAAAGCACCATTACCTTCAGTCTGAAGATAGATACTACACACTGCCCTCAATTGCTGGACGCAAACATCTGTCTTCTGGTCTTCATAGTCAGTGGGTGCTTTTCATTCGGTAAATTGGTCTCCTCGTCTCCTCCACTTGCTTCCTCTCCTCGCGTCTTAGCTCTGCCCAGCGAGGACATGAAAGAGGGATGCGAGGAAGAGACATGAGGACAGAGGAGACGAAACTCCTAAATGAAAAATTCTCGCTCCACAGCGTCAGTCCAAAGTGATGTCAATTACTGATGACGTTTGCACAGCTGTATTAGCTGTCAAAGGAACTGCAGCTGAATGCACATAGAAGCCTTTATTTAAGAACAATTTCTAAAAATACACAGTAGTCTTTAATTTTGTAATTTGTTTTAGAGATCGACCGATATGGATTTTTCAGGGCCGATACCGGTTATTAATAATCAGGCGAAACCGATAGCCGATATTTAGAACCGATATTCACTTGCAGCAAAAATTAAAATTTTGGTGTCAAAATTTAGAGTAAAACACCTGGGATTAGAATGAATACAGTATACTGTTTGTTTGTTTTATGTACACTAAAAAAATACCTTAACTTTTTGTAAAATTACACAAACACAAAATCTTTATTGAAATGCCTTTAAGTTTAATTATTAATAAAAAGTGCAGGGGCCTTCCAGCAACATTTCTTAAACTCACTCAAATGAATGAATAAATAAATAAATAAAATAGCTCCCTGAATTTTTGAAACATCAACAAAATAAACTGAACTGAACTGTTCTGAAATTTGGGTCTGAGTTAGTACTCCCAATTCAGTAGCAGGAGACATGCCAGCACCACAGTTTTCATATCTTCGAGCTTGGAAAAGAGTTTCATTACACACGTGAGTTGTAGATGCGATGGTAAATTTATTGATTGAAAATAAAACACACTAAGAATAATCTCCTCGACGTGTGCTCTCTGCCTCACTCGTATCCCTGAACTTTACGAGTGACAGGCAAAAATGACGATCATTTAACACCAGCAGTTACGTTGCTACACCATGGTGTAGTGAGAGAGCGCTGAGGGAGAGGCGACTGTAAACAAACAAGGACACGTTAGCATGCAGTAGTGTTAAACTTATAGCCTATAATCACCTCCGCTGTTGTTTATTGATAAACCAGGAGCTGCCCCACGGGCTGAGACATGTTAGAAGATTTATTATTCCCCCAAAGTAACGGTAACCGAAAGGGCCTATATTGTTATTGTGCGTTTGGCCACAGCTATAAAGCGGTTGCGGCAGGTATAACGAGGTGTCCATTATCAGAAATGAATGGACGACGCTGAGGCGTGGACCGTCTGACGCGAAGCGCTGGCTCAACCAGCGTTTGAGCCAGCGCAATAATTTAGAACAATCAGGCTATTTGACCGGAACTTTGCAGCCATTCAGAATCGAGTTTTCACCCAGACCATGGTATAACCCTTTCATCTCCAGAGCCAAACAGCGGAATTCAGCAGGTTGTCCTCCCTTATACTTGCCATAGTCTACCTACCGGTATGTCGTTATGTCTTTTTTAATTAAGTAAGGAACTTCAGGTCATGTTCACTTGGTTACGTCTTTTTTTTTTTTTCTGTTGTATGCTTGATGTGATTAGACAAGTAGGTCGGTGAAATGTCAACTCTGGGCTTGCATGTTGTCACTGAAATTGATCATAAGGTTGTAGTATTTTTAAAACTTCATCATAGAGGGTTTTTATTGCAACTTCGTCTGACTGTGTTGCCTTATCTCCGCTGGATCACCGGAGCAGTTGTCTGCTTCTCCTCAACTGCGGCGCTGCATGTAGAGGCTTCACTGTTGATTGGCTGTCACTGACTCACTTGTGCCATGTAGCCAATCAGTAAGGGCTATGGGCGCAGACATTGTTACACAGCCAAGAACGGTGACTTCAAGCGGAGAGACGGCTGCATCGAAGCCAACGGAGCGTGTTTTAAAATACATTAATTAATTTTATCGGTGGAAAAAACGGCCGATGCCGATGATCGAAAAAATGCTGAATATCGGCCGATATCATCGGCCAGGCCAATAATTGGTCGATCCCTAATTTGTTTTAAATATGTGAATCATTTAAACTTTCTTTTAAATAATCTAATATATGTATGGGTTTGTGTCATTTGACGATCACTCAAAAAAGAAAAATAAAAGAAAGAAAAAAAGCTGCTCTGTGTGATGCCACAACTATTCGTAGTTAAAGTCACCTTTATAACCTAAAGTCAATATCAATCAATATCAAGCACAGACTGACGGTGCATGATATTGCGTTTCATCATGTAACTGTGAGAATAAACTGTGTAATTAAAATGATTTAATTGTGTTCAACGTAACTTTCATCAATTCACAGATTTAATATACCAAGAATTTTCATTAATTTCTTGGTGACAGATACAATTGTTAAAAGGACACAGTTGAAACAAGAATCAAGATCACGGACTGCTTACATTTATGAAGGCCTGCTCCCGCCATGATTCAAATGTGTGCCACATACGACACGCCCCTTAAATAATAAAAGACTTCCACGTAGGCTACACTGGTGTATCCTCACTCTGATCTCCTTCAGGTGCATTTAAGCAGCTGGAAGATCCTTCATCATGGCGGAGGGGAAACGACTTACGGGTCGACGAAGGAGAGAGGAGACGAGGAGGCACAATTCAACGTAATGAAAAGCACCCAGTGTCTTGAATTTTGCAGGCCAGGTTCATTTAGTCTTGACAGAAACATAGTGGAACTCATCAAAATGGTCTTTGTTAATCTTTCCACTTTTCCGAACATCACCAACTCTGAAATTATTCTGGCCTCACACGCTGCTTTCCCTACTGCCTCTCTGCTGTTGCTGGCCTCTTTGTGCTCCTGGGCTTGCTGAACAGTCTGTCACTGAACAGCGGCTTTCACTCGGAAGCAGACCATTAAATTCGCTGCCCAAAGAAACAACTGATGATAGGTGATATATTCGTCCAGTATATACACCTGATTAGTAAAATAAAATGCCTGAACTTGAAGTTGGATATATAGCATGGACTAATTCTTTTTCTTTCATATGAAAGTTCTGTTGTTGTTTTTTTTTTAAATTCGAAAAAAGTGAAATCCACTGTTGTTCTTTCCAAATTGGATCCATAAAGCCATACCTGAATTGCCTTTCATCAGATCTTTCTCCATTCAACTTCAGATGTTATTACCCATTCAGAGGACCCTTAGAGTATTGTTGAAAAAGCAGAGTATAGATTACCTTCCCAGCACTAAGTGGCTTTCATGCGCTCCCTGCTGTGGTGCTAAATGGCAAGTGAAAGACCAGGCAGACATGCTGCACCTGTCCCTCTAAGGCCACACGCTCAGCCTTAGGGCAAGATGACAGACATCCCCAGTCTGGACTGCTGCTTGGATTGCTTTTGCGGGTATTTATAGCCACGAACTTGCAGACGGGAGCCAAAGGGGATGCAACAGAAAAAAGTGTGAGAGCAGTGTGGCCATCAGTCAGTTAAGGAAAGGGGATAATTGGGTGAAAGAGCAAAAGAAAGGAGTAATGGGAAACAAATTGGTTACCAGGAAAGTGAATTAGAAATTTCTAAGAAGTACTTGAAATCTTTCTCCCCTTGCTCCCATGGCTGGGGCTCCCCTGACTGCATGTTGTGCTACCTAACCAAAACATTGCTTTGCATTTTTGGTCTCCAGCCAAAGAGCCTGGGGGTGAGGTTGCACTCTGTGTGTGTGTGTGTGTGTGTGTGTGTGTGTGTCTGTGTCTGTGTGTGTGTGTGTGTGTGTGTGTGTGTGTGTGTGTGTGTGTGTGTGTGTGTGTGTCCCCATTCAGAAATGAATGCAGGGCCAGGCCTGCGCGCATGTGGTTGAATTGAATGCTGCTGCTCAAAGAGCGTCCATGTGGCTGTTGGTTAGATAGGAGGGGCTGAGAGGAGCAGGGGTGGGAAAGATGGATGGTCCCTTCAGACTTAAACAAGCTTTCTCCACATGGAGCACCTGCTTGCCTGATGCCAGGGACAGACAGCGGGCTAGCATGGAAGGCTGTGTTTACTCAGGGAAGTGTGTAGGCCAAGTGTCCTCATTAAAGGCTGGATTCTGACTGAATCTCAATGAAGACATCCAGCAGGAGCAGCAGCAGACGGCAGATGGGAGGGTGACTGCCTCACTGTGTTTGCTCTGGTCTGTCTTCTTTCATCCTGTAGCATTAAGTCCAGTGCATCGTATGTTAATAATTGATATGCTTGATTTGATTTGTATGTCGTGGGTAAGGTGGCATTCCTCAGCTCTCAGTAGCTTCAGCTTTGTAGCTTCAGTAAGTTGCTGTCTCTCTGAACCACGATGGTACCAGCTAGTCATGTAATGTGGCCTCTACAATTTATTCATTTTGCATTTTTTATTTCAAAATAAAAATGCGTTGTTTTACGTGTTAACCTTGTTTGAGACAAACATATCTATTTCCCACTCACTTTTGAAGAAATTAGTTAGCTACTGATATTTAAGATGATCATTTCAGCACACTCAACCTAATGTTGCCTTTAGCAGACATTGCAAGGGGCTGCTTTGGTGGTGTGTGGCTTCAGGTATCCAGCAGATATTAAGTATATTCTAGGAAGTCAAGTTTAAGTAATATTCCATTAGCTTGAAGGTTTATGAGATGCGAGGACACACACTCACAGACAGAATTTAGAACTCTGGAAATTTATCACGGTGGGAGTTTTTCTTTCTTGGCACCTATCACGAGGTAAACCATAGAAACTCTCTGGTGTTATGTGTCAAAATTTTGAGCCAGGTTCAACATTTTTGTCATATGACCCCATATTTTTATGTCTCTGTGCCAACATGCGCAGTTGCCAGAAGCATTATATTTTCAAGTCGTCCATCTGCCCGTACATCCATTAGTTGGTCCCAGTCACTTTCTTCTGTTGACAATGGGAAAAGCTAAAAAATAAAATCCTTAAGAAATGCTCACGTGGACTCAAGGTCACCAGGACCACTCATGAAGATCTGTGCTGCTGGGTTGAAGATGTGTGTGAAGCATCCACGTTTGACAGATTGTTGCTTCTGAGCAGCAACATCCATATTGGAAGCATTGTAGTCACAAGCTGGTTCTGCTAATATTGACTTTCAGGTGGTCTAGTTAAAAAACAAGCTGCAAGTGACAGGTGCTTTTATTAGAGAGTGAGTGGTCACAAATCTGTCTCCATTTAATGAAGGTAAGCCCTGGCAACACCTTTTATTGTGACATCTTAATCATATTGAAAGCCACTTGTGCCTTACCTTCCTCACAGGTTGTGGTCACAGTTACCTGCGGTGCACCCAGTGTCGTTAAGCTCCAAAAGTAACACTGGCAATCAGATAGTTTTATGGACCAGTGGAGGACATTAAACCAGTGTACTCTCGCACACCAAACGCAAACAGTGACATCCCTCTAAGTCAACTCAACATCCCACTAATTGGTCAGGAACCAAGAAAACCACCTTTCTAATGCACACATCTCCCATCTTTTCTCGCTGTCATAGTCACTTCATCTCAAACAAATCATGGCTCCCTAGGCTCTCAGCATTATGCTCACACCTCTGGATGGTGTGACATGAATATTCCTTCACTACCCAGCAGGACCCTGAGTGCTGCTGCATTCTCTGTCTTGTCACGCTGTGTTTGTCAGCCAGTAGCGATGCTCTTATTATCACGCTGCGTCCTGTTTGTCGTCTTGTGCTGCAGGGACATGGCCATAATCCAGCACCAGTTAACATGTTGGCTTAGTATTATTCCATAATTGGGAATATTTGGGAACATTTAGACTGAGAAAGAGAGTCAGGAAGGAGCAAGAGAGTTTTTGTTTGATTTTTGACACCTACTGCAATGTGTGGTGAATTGTTGGTTGAGTTACTGTTACAGTTAGCTACATGAAGAAAATGAAAATGCTGAGCACTAAATACCTTTAATACAGGCTTATTTGATGGACTACAAAGGCTTGGGAGAGTGAATGTACTTTTTGACACACATTGTTAAAATTAACTTGAACTATTAAACTTCCTCAAACTCTCAACAAATTATTCTTATTTTTCCTTCCTTCTCTCCTAGATCTGGGGTCACCATCCTGGGACGATTTGGAGAATGACCTTCCAGATGAGTTGATCCCTAATGGAAGAGATCTGAGCCTCATGGGTGGGATGTCTTCAAATGGTGGAGCAGCACCTGGAGCTGGTGGGCCAGGTGGCACCCCAGCGGGCCTTGGCAGTGGTGGCGGTGTTCCGGATGCAGCTGCCAAGCACAAGCAGCTTTCAGAGCTTCTTCGAGCAGGTAGCACCTCCAGTATCACAGGCGCAGGGTTGAACTCAGCTAGCCCTCAGCCAGGCGGTATGGTGCCTCAGCTGGGCACACCGCTGGGAAAGAGCCCTCTTAGCCAGGGCTCCCCCAACAACCACCCGTCTCCCCAGGCCCAAAAAGCTGGAACACCGACTGGAGTAGCAGGGCAGAACAACAATAATAATACAGCAACAATGGGCTTGAACACAACAGGCTTCAGCCAGGCCATGATTAACAATAGCCAGGGCCATGGTGGGCTTCTGGCCCAGGGAGGGCAGCCCCAACCTGGACAGGTGATGAATGGTGGTCTCGGACCTGAAGCTGGGAGAGGACGGGGAGCAGGGGTGGCAGGCATGCAGTACCAGGGACCGACAATGCAGGGAGCTGCACCAGGACCAGGAGGAGCAGGAAGTGCGTTGGCAGAGACACTCACCCAGGCAGGGCAGCAAATAGGAGCTCACCCCACCCTCAGTGCAGCCCAGCAAGCAGGCAACATGAATAAGGTGAGTCACATGCCCATTTTCCATCACCACTCTCTGTAGTCTTAGTGCATGTGCATTTTGAGAATTTATCAAGGCATACATGGAACACATTGCTGGATCTGATTCATTATTTGACCAGAATGACTGATTTGTCATTCATAGATCATCTGACACACATGCATGTGATCATTTTCGAAGGGTGCAGTTAACAATAACAATACTTGATCAGCTTGATGATGAGATTTAGGGGGTTGCTTCTCTTGGTCCTGTTCTTTCCTTGATACTGGACTAATCCAGACTAATTCCAGGGTTTCCACTGCATTTTTTTAGACCAGGGTGGGAAAGGCTGGAGAACATGTGTACCTATACAGTTTGTGTGCGCACATTGTGCTGTGCACTGCAGTGAAAAAAATCACGACTTCACTTGTTGCATACCAACTTGAGCGTCAGAAAAGGAAAAAAGGCATAGAGCCTGACCGAAAAAGGAAAGACAAGCACGATGAAAGAAAGACAACATTAGAGGACACTGGAACACCATGTTCTGTTTTACTATGATTGATTGGTATGTAAACAAACATGTTAAATGGCGTTTTTTTTTTTTTTTTTCATTATTGTTAACATAGACCTCTCGTATGTTATTGGCACATTGCTGCCTTTGGTGGACATCACCACCACAACTGTTGATGTTCATTACTAACCTCTGCAGTGGGCAGAAGTATGTTTTGCGTTGCTCCAGTATTTGTGACATTCATCCTTGTCTGTGAGCATGGGATACAAACAATACGATGACCCTCATGTTGAACAATTCTCTATTCTTTCCAATTTGCTATGGCAAGGATGTGTGTCGTGGTCTCTTAGTCAGTGCTAACTTCACTATTAATCTGGCAAGGGTGTGGACTGCTCTGTGCTTGCTTTGATAATTCATAATGTCACCACCTTTAACTTACAGACCTGCTGCTCTGCCTCTAACAACAGCTATAATTAAATGGCAAACTGGCAAATTCAGGCTCATGCCAAATTATCAATAATTAATCATGCAAGCAACCTCAGTTACCCTCATTAAGAGTGGGGCCAAGGTCTGTATAGAGTAGCTCATTTTTTAAATGCATTTGTGAGTATGGGATAATTGCTAGGCTCAGCTTTATGGACCTCTTAATTGGCTTGTAAATGAGAGTGAAGATGTTCCTCTGCTGACCATAACACCACTCATTCTTTGTCTGAAATGGCTTTATACAGTCACTTAAGCCTTTGAGATCATTGATAAGAAGCCCCCCCATGCTCCAAATTGCTCCTTTTTTTTGAATGTGTGCTGTAAGCTTCTGTATATATACACTCTGCTGGTTGCACTGTCTGTTGCTCTGTTGGTTCATTTGCACAGCCCCCACCAACTCGTTTTCAGTGCTCTGATTGTTCAGAAATGAAATGTACACTCCGCACTTGGCAGATCTGCTCTCACTTTTGGCCAGGAGCTAATATTGACACTGCTGTCAACTACTCATTGTTAAGGTTAGTCTTGGGACTCTTAAGTATATATATATATGTGTGTGTGTGTGTGTGTGTGTGTGTGTGTGTGTGTGTGTGTGTGTGTGTGTGTGTGTGTGTGTGTGTGTGTGTGTGTGTGTGTGAGAGAGAGTGTGTGTGTGTGTGTGTGTGTGTGTGAGTGTGAGTGTGTGAGTGTGAGTTCATAGTGTCAGTGACTCCTTATATGTAAGCTTGCCACCAGTGTGGTTTCACAGGAAATCAGTAGGAAGCCCATCTATTTTACTGGCCGTGTCAAAGCCAAGACAGTGAAGCAGTACGTAACCACAACACACACAGACAGATGCTGTGAGAAGAGACTTGGACAGATGGTGACTGTGTGTGTTGAGATTCATTTATTCTCAAAAAGACTACGCTCACATGCTTTAACCGCAAGAAAGATTAAAAGCTGATTAAGAAGTATCTGCAAGGGGACTGTAAGCATTTGTAAGAAAAGGTGCGTGCGTGCGTGCGTGCGTGCGTGCGTGCGTGCGGTAATCGGTCTCCAGTGATTATCATGTCACCAACACCTATAAAGAAAAATACTAGACCCAGTCTTTGTGTGCAGCTTCCTCTATTGTGCTTTAATCGCTGGGTGTAAATCTTTCTGGGCAGTTGTGTTGGTTAGACTGCTGTCACTCCTTCCCGCCCCATGCTCCTTTGTTATTGTATACGCGTGAACACTCCCCTCACTTTCTCTGGCTTATTGGATGGATGCTTGCCCTGTCAGTCACGCAGGGAAAAGATGGGTATTGTAAACCACTTAATCAGTTAGAATGACAGAGGGTGAGTGCAATGAGGAAGAGTGAGGGAGGGCAGCACAGCTGAATAGTCTGGCCTGGCAGCGCAGCGATGAGATGATAGTTGGAAACTGTCCTGCTTGCCGATGTGTGGAGTGTGTCAGAGAGTGGGAGACTGAATGAGAAGAGCAAAGCGGAGGGGATGTGTGTTTGTATGTGTGCAACTGTGTGTGTCTGCCTGCTCAGCTGTGTTGAAAGGCTGCCAGTGTCTGGTCGTCTCAGCTGGGTCTTTTTTATCTGGTCTGTTGGAGCGGTGTCAACAGCCTGAGGGGATACAGCCTGGCCTGGCATGGTGAAGTCTGCTCTGGTCTCCCAGCAGCTCTGTGGGAGCTGCAGCAAGTTGATCAGTGTGTAAAGCATGGCACTAACAAGGGTTTTGTTCCCCCTGGTGCCTCGCATCTTAATGTATGAAGTCATGGTTCTGGTTGAGGTTGGGCAATATGGGTAAACCCTTCTGTTGCAGTATGTGAAATTTACCATTGCTAAATCAATAAATATTATGATGGCATCACCTCCTAAAACCAGATTAGGGCTGCCAACAAATATTCCAAATTTGAATGTACATTTCAATTAAAGAAAAAAGATCCATGATAGAGTCATAATGTCCAATGAAAAATAATTCCTGAGCTAAAGTTGAAAATTTTCTGGTTGTGTACGCCATGTAGATGCCTTATGTCTCTATTGCTTCTCTCCTGATTCAGTGAATTAAGAGTTTATTTTAACAAATTGAGTTGGTGATGATAGTTGGATCATTGCAAAGATGAATGAAGAAGGTTTTGATGAGTTTTATTTTGTTTTTGTCATGTTTGAATGAGGTGTGTTTCATGATGATAAAATCACCATTTCTGTGAATGGAGTCTGGTGGCTAGAGAGTGATGTCTGACACATATGAATGAGTCCAACAGGAATTGAATGCAAATTGCTCATGTTCATGTTGTATATGTGCCTAGATCCTTCACTAAGCTGCATTTTTATAAACCATGGGTCCCCTCTCTCGCCCACATCCAGGTGCTCTGTCACTCCCTCTTCCTCACCTTGGAATGCAGCAGTATAGATCGCAGCAATAACAACTATGTTTGTATTGAGGAAGTGGATCAGATGATTGATAGTGGAACTTTGGTTGGTGGGTTGTTTTTTGTTTTTTTCTGTGGCAGCCCACCATGGCAAAACATTACTAGCGGAAGCTCTGCCCCTGGTGCTTTGCGTGATATACAATGATGATTTTAATAACAAAATGTAATAATAAACAGAGGGCATATTTGCAACTCATACCGTTGCTCTTTTTAGTTTTTTAATTTAGTTGCATCCTCTCCAAAAATGCTTGCAAAATGCAGTCTGGCCCTGCAGCAGTCCTGCTTATTGATTTACAGCATTTGCACCAATTTCTGAATACAGCCTCAGGTAATATGACTGGTATCAGTGTCATATTAAGACACCACTGTATTCATAGTTATCATAATTTAGATGTATACAAAGTCTCAAGCAATAAAAAATTGAGTTTCTTTGGTCCAAGGCTGGAGAAATCCATCCTGCCAATAGCTGGAGTCATGCTGAGCTATCATGATGCAAGAATGTGGACTGCTTCAGACCAAACCAGGCCCAGTCATCCTGGCACAGCTATGATGGGGCCTGCCTTGGCAGAGGGGGTCATGTGGTGACAAATTGGCGTTCAAATGAATGCAGAACCATTGGCATTGGTGCTGTTTTGACAAATATAGTCGAATGATAAACCACTAAGTGTCTCAAGCCATCATAACATTCACTAAACTGCACTTGTTTGCTGTTGAGGAACAGCTGGCTCTTTAGTTTACGTAAACAGTTGAGAATGACACCACATCATTTTAGTGCTCAATGACCACTGCTCAACCTGGTTAAATCTTTGCTAAGGTGCCTAAAGCATCAATGTTCCAAACTAGGGATGTTAATGGTTAACAGTTAATCCATTAGCCTCCAAGAATATTTTTGACCAGTTTATGCACGTACAATGATGGTTTTATATTACAGTATTAGAAAAATACAAGGGATACTTCTCTGAAAACATGATTCTACCCATAGCTCCATGAGTGGTATTGCTGTACTGAGGGCCTGTGCTGACATAGGCAGGCTCAAGTTAGACTTGGGTAGATTTGCAGGACAAATGGTCACTCAAAATTCAATGACTCAAACCACTGTAGACAAGTAATAAAAATCCTGAATTCCTCTCTGTCGTCACCATCTGCCATATATACATCACGTAAAATTCAGGCTTACATGTATTTACCTGAAGCAAATGCGGAATCAGCATTGGTACATATCACCGTCATAAGGACGTACTTCGCATCAATGTATGGTGGTGGCATCAGTTACTGATGCTTTGCACTTTTATTTCAGACTTGCAGCCGAAATGCTTAGGAAAAATTAACTTGTGTGGATGCAGCTTCACGACTTGACCAATGAAAGCTAAGCTACCGAAAAGCTATTTGATTCAGAAAGCAACAATGCTGCCACACACTTCTGTGAAATGTAGTTTAAGTAGTAACACTGCTATTTTTAGTGCTTCTACTGCCCAAAACTGACAGAAACGCACAATAGCATTATATGCTTTGGCAGGAAAACAAAAGTATATGATACAAGTACAATAGTTGGTGCACCACGGCTCATGTCTGTCGGGTACATTTACATATAGCAGCAACAGACACACATACCAGCGTGGCACTCACCAGAGGAGACTTTCCTCTTACAAGAAAAACAGCTGAGCTTGTGTTGCAGTTTAAAGTGTGGCGATAAAGCTGGGTATGGCTGTGTGAGACTACACAAAAAGCAACATGAAAAAACAATTTCCCACATCCAGCCTAATACTCTGGTTTTATAATTGTCATCAAATGAGGTTTGACATTGACACGGTTTCTCTTGACTGTTCCTCAACACGTAGTACTCCAACCTGTGGGTCTACAGTAGATACTACAAGCCCGATAGGCCAACCAGCAAAGTAAACCAACGTAGAAATGTCAAAACTTACGGTTTTCTTTGTTCTTATTTTTCTGGAAACTTTTTTATTTCTGACCTTTTTCACATATGTAGAGTAATCAAAAACACAATAAACAAGAAGCAAACAGAGAGAGAGGTCATGGGATGATCAGTAAATCAAGGCAAGTCTTGAAGAAAGCAAGGGCACTGTTGTACGTGGAATAATTACGAAAGGTCACATAGAGTAGGTCATCTGTCTAGAAAGTGAAAGTGTTTGACAACCTTGGTAGAGGCCAGCAGTGGGGCAGTTTCTCTAAGGCCAATATTTTGTGATGGCCATTTTCTTGCCTTGATTGAGACCCATATTCTGCTAATCGGTATGGTAGAAGGCGAGAGATTCAGAGGGCTAGTTTGGCTCCTCGAGCCCGAGTACTTTATGCTATTGAGACTGAGACTGTGACTCTGACTGTGACTTGATGAAAAACACTTTGAGCAGTGCAAGGATAAGTCAAAAGTCAATCTATCCAAAGCAGATGAGCTAGCTCTGACCACTGACTGCTGCACAGCCCCCACACTCAAAACTGCCTGTCACTTCACCAATGTGGACTGAGAACAGACTTTCTGTTTCTGTTATTGTTTTCTTACCATGTAAATCTGTTGAAGTCCAACATATTTAAGTCCCCCCAGTCATAATGTGAGATAAACATAATTCCCCAGTCACATGTGAAAACTTTCCGTCTGTACATGCTGGTTTCTCTGCTACTTCTCAGATGCACTCACTCCTTTCCTGATATGGTGAATTTGGAGTTTATTTTGAACAAACCAGAGTTGGTGATTGTTGTAGAAGTGTAAAGACACAAACCAAGATGGTTTTGGTGAGTTGTATTTTATGTCTGTTGAGTTTGAATGAGCTGTATATTCTATCGATTAAGTCACTGTTTCTGGAAATGGAGTCTGGCTTTATTGAGAGCGATGTAACGGCTGTTTCTGGTTAAACAAGAAGGATTGTACTCCTTTACAAGAAGGCCCATCTCTGTAGGGATCCTTTACATAATGTTGTTGGACACTTCGTAGAACAATCTGACCCTGTAGCAAAAAGAGACGCTGACAGTGGATGTACACTGATGGTGCACGAAACAGGGATTACATTGCAGCCCGTTTGGCAGATGTGCAAAATTTATTGGTTAGCTACCAGTTAGTTACCAGTTAGTGGATGTCAGGCTATCGTAAGCAAATTTTACTGAAACTGACATCCCTACTCTGAACTAGTTGAATGTAAATGACAAAACAACTGGTAGGACAGTAAGAAACACATCACATTAATATTTTAAACTGATGAACTCTCTGACCAATCTCTCAGTCAGGCCCTGTAGGACTCAGGGCTTTAAAGTAGACTACTCTCATTCTTTGAAACTAGTACTGCTAAGTTATTATGTTAACTTTTCTGTCATCTGTCTGTCTTTCCAGATGGGCCTGGGCAGCAATGGGGGTCCATTTGGGGCCCAGCCCTATGGTCAGGGTGCCACAGGGCCCGGCCAGCAGCTAAACCCTCAGCAGCAGCTCCAGAACAAGACTGCCCTTGCCAACAGCCTGCCACCCTTCCCCAGTGAGCTCAAAGGGGCTGCTGTCACTAGTGTGCCAAACATGGTTAGTCCTTGTTACACACATTCAGGCATAAGCATACTGATAATAACACAAATCTTATTAGTTTGTTATTGGTTCATGATACCACTCATGGAGCTATCAACAGTATCCTCTACTATTTTGAGCCTCATAGTTCAAAGTTACCGGTTTATTATTATGTGAAGTCATTGCTCTGTTATTGCACAGTGACCAGAATGTTGGGGCTAAAATGATAATCACATATATTATGATGGCCGTTAAACATGCCAGTGTGTCTTGATGATCTGCAAGTCTGTGTCCTTTCACCTTCAGTGCACATGCTAATATCCATCTCTAATCAGTGTTTCCGTTTTAACCATATTTTATAATAATTATCAATCAGTGATACCAAAACAAATGTTGTGGAATGTTTTCAATCTAAATTTCCTCTTTTTTTGTTTCATCATGGTTTCTCCTAGTATATCCAATAAATTGAAGGAATAGTGTTAGCTCTCCCTCGAAGTAGATGGAGACCTTACTTCCATACAGCTAATCAAATTTTGCTTAAAGCAATGATGTCAGTGTTCGATCATAAGCAGAGCTGACATTCACACTCAACAGTGACTGGTGTTAGCTTTCCTGTTAGTCTTCTTGTCTAACTTATGAACATGAACACACAACTTGTCCTGCACCTGAGCTTGTCGAGCAAGCAAACAAAGATTCACTTGGGACAGCGTGTAAGCATACCTGCAAATGTCATCCAGTTAGATTCTGATGTGGTCCTTACTCTTCAGTACTCTTGACTAACGCTAGGCTGTCTGCCAAGTCCAAGTTAAGCTGCTGTGAATCAAACACAGAACACACCTCCAGTCAGATGAGATCAAAATGAGCATTTGTGTAATTAGCCATACATTTAAAAAACGCTTTGGCATTATTTTTGACCACAGAATTGGATGACAAAACATGAATTCATTTGGACTCATTGAATGTCAGGGGAGCAGCCCTATAGGCTGCTGAGCAGTTACAGACACTGATTTGCCAATTGGTATAAAGAAAATTAGATTAGATTAAAATTGAATCTAATCTAATCTATAAAGTGTCTGGATTTTGAGCAGTTAGATCAAATGTCTCACTGCTGATAAAGTGATAAAAAAGTTTGCAGCTCCTGATGATAAACATGCTGTTAATGGGGCTGGCGTATCATGATCTGTTTTAGGATTGATGACAGTATGTATTCCCCTGTGTACCATTTCATTGATTTTAAACTCTTGAGTAAAGACAAGACTTGTGTTGTACTGAACTGCTTTCATAATATTTTTTCTGTTAAATTGTATAAAATTGCATATTTTGTCTAACCAACAGTTAAATTAACTAATATTTTTCAATGTACAGTTATATAAACTGGAGACATTTTATACTAACTAATTGTTTAAGTGTTACTTGAAGCCATCAATAAAGTGTGTTACCTACATATAGAGAATCATCTCACTATAAGTGACTAACAAGAAGTTGTCTCTATAGTTGGGGTTTTGTCAGCAAAAAGAGACTGAAGGCGCTGCTTTAACCCAGTACAACTCTAACATTATGTCTACCCTTTTCTTTGTCCATGCAGCAGCTCCAGCAGCAGCCTCAGCAGCAGGCGGCAATGCTCCCACTGGCCGGTGGCGGAGGTGTGGCAGTGCCTTCTGCAGGCCCCACAGCTGACCCAGAGAAGCGCAAGCTGATCCAGCAGCAGCTGGTCCTGCTGCTTCACGCACACAAGTGCCAGCGACGGGAGCAGGCTAACGGGGAGGTGAGGGCCTGCGCCCTGCCTCACTGCCGCACCATGAAGAACGTCCTGAACCACATGACCCACTGCCAGGCCGGCAAGTCCTGCCAGGGTATGTTGGAGCGTTTGAAACAGCCGATCAGAAATTAAATAAAATTTGTAATTTCCTGATGTTAAACAGCCATTTTTACTGATAGAGACAATGCTGCTGTTTGGTCACATAGGACACCATAAACTGAGTTCTTTTCATAAAGAATCCAGAAAAAGAAAATAATCCAGATTGATTAGATTATGACTATAGACTGGATCTTCTTTAAAATCCCAATCCTTGTTTGTTAGAGATTAGTTGTTGATGAGACATTTGAATGACAAGGTTTTGGGATGTGGCCTAGATTACACAGCCACCTCTCCTTGATTTGACAAAATTATCACACAAACTGAGCAGATTAGGCAAACCACTTATTGAAATTCTGCAAGTTGGTCGCAGAAGATGGAAAAACTGTAAATCCTGCTGTCGTCCTGAAATCAGGAATGGCAGTATTTAGCTTTCCCTGCTACACACGATTCCCCGAAAATCTGTAGCTTTGACAAAAAGAGTTGACTGTTGAATTGACTGCTGAATTGCTGAATTTTTTGATCGGTCATAAACAAATTGGCCTCAATGACACAGTTGTTACTGCTTTTAACAGTGGATTTCTGACAGTTGTGTTGAGTCCCTGAAAATTAAAAAAATTTAAAAAATTTGGGCAGAATTGGGCGGAAATAATAGATGTAAAACAAGGGAGTGATGAAAAACCCTTAGCATCATAAGGGGAAAATAAAGTACTTCAAAATAGCATCAGCATAGATGGGGATTTCTCTAATGGGACATTCAGGCATGCTTTTGGTGTTTTGGTGAGTGGGCAGTTGTGCATTAACACTAGGGATGGGAAATTCAAGCAAAAATAATATGCCATATTTACCAGAAACCTTTTCACTATCCAACTTTGGCTACAACTAAGACGTTAATGACTTTGAAAATTTGAAAATCTTGACCCATCCATAATTAACTCTTTGCCTTTTTAAGGATGAAATTTCTCATCAGCCAACAGTTTTTTGCTCTTTCATGTCACACACTTAAAGCAGCCCTCATGTATAGTTTCTACTTTGTTTCTACTTGGCAAGGAGAGTTTTTTTGTTTTTTCAATCTTGGTAAAATGATTATCTCCAAGTACCAATGATCTACTTGATATCCTCTAAGGTTGTCTATGTCGAGCCTGCCTTTTCTGACCACTTTTCCAACTTGAGCTCCATCCATCCATCGCATAAATAAATATCAGTTAGGTTCAGAACTTTATTTTTAACATCGCATTAAAACCATCTTAATACTCCGGCCAGTCAGAGTGTTAATTACCCTGTCTGTCTATGTACACAACTGCTATGTGTACTCATGCCATCATGTTGTTGGAAAGCTAAGAGTCATATGATTCAGTTGATTCAAACCATTTCAAGGTACAGTCACAAGAGGATGTACAATCAACTGCAACAAAAAACAAAAGACTTTAAATTTGAAGCAGCTCACCAATGAAGGCTTGGCTAGTAATCCACCAGTGGATAACACTCCAGCAAAAACAGTCTGGTTACATTGACAAAGCTCCAGATGATCCAATCCAATAACATATGTAGTCCAAAACACTGTAATAATCCATGGAAAGTGGTTTTATCATTTCAAAGGGGCTGGCAGATGTAGTAATCTTCCACTTTTGCTCCACTCTAACCCTAGTAAGCATGTACCCATAGGCAAGATGTTGGTTTCAAAAGGACAGCAGCACTCTGACCCTTCAGTTGACACCTTAGTTGACCAGTTAGGATTTTCCATGTTATGTGCACAGCCGACAATAGCCAACAAGAGCCTGTGTTGAAAAGAAAAGCCCTGATTTCCTCTTTGGCTTCATACAGCCAATTAAATTCTGAAAACGAGGACATGCTGCTTAAGTACAAATCAAGGAATTCAATGCGAAAAGGAATATTAAATAGATCTTAAAATGATACATATCGTAAATTGACTTGATATAAAGATATGACTAAATATAAGTATAGATACCCATATAGATGTCCTGCATATATATTGCTTAAATATAGATATCTACATAGCTAATATAGTAAATTACCTTTTTTTTTTGGAGAACACCTACACTAACTCTTAGAAAAACATATGTAAAAAATTCTCTTTCTATGGTGTTGGTATCAGTTTTTAATTAAGCTTGGACTAGGGTAAGGCTTAATGCTATCGTCCCATTTTGTTTTTCAGCTAATAAGGCCCAGATATAGTCATGTGGAGGCATTTGCAGAAGAAAAGCAGACGTGTGTTCAAACTTCTACAACAATGCTAGTAGCACTTAAGGGAAAAGAAATTACATACATTAAAACAATTTAATTAAAACATAAAAATACAGAGTGGGGCTGGATACGGGATTTATTTTAGCCATATTCAGTTATGCCCCATTATTTGTGTGGCCAACTCTTCCCCCCATCTGGGAGGAAGAGTTGGGAGAAGGCTCTGCCTAATCCAGACCCAGCACAATCCGTTCAAAAAACACAACGCTCATGTCTTGGTGGATAGGCCTGCTGTTCTCCTCTTCCTCCTGTGTCAGCAACGGCATTGCTGCAATGAAATCACCTCAAGCTACTCTCGTTTAAATTTGGCTGCATCTGCCTGTAGACTTGAATGTTTAAGTTGAATTTCAAGCCAAATGTACTCAGAGGCCAAGGTGTGTTAACTGTGAAGGGGTCTATGTCTCTGCTCCCTGTATGCCAAATTATTCCCGCTTGCTCAGGATCAGTGCTTCTTGGTGCCGGTGTAATAACCCTGGAGAGACATGTTCTTCCCCAAGACACAGTTATCATCTCGAAGATTTACCTGATGTCTGTTGGTTTAGTTAATTTTCACCTGAGGGACTCTGGAGACTGCTGTTATGGCTAGTGCTTGGATTGACATTCAACCTCAATTTGCGGCCTTTTTGTTTCTTACTACATCGGTATGTAAGCCCTGCTATGCTTGAGTCTTTGCCAGTAGTATTGGTGTTTTTACAAAGATAATGAAGTTTAATTGTGATTGTGTGTGTGTAGCCCTTGGCGTTTGTAGTAAATTGTATATTTGGCTGTACTTAGAGGTGCCAGGCAGCTAGCGAGGCTGATTTTAGCCTGCTTGTGATTTCTTGTCAGATTACCTGCTTGCACATTAGCCTGGCCCCAGATGAAATAAAGCGCCTCAGTTTTTCAGTCATGCACCAGGAAATGCGGTTTAGGTTCCCTTTCCACTGGCCAAACCAACAGCTTTCCAGCAGTGGAAATTAGTGTAGTGAGCTCAACCTGAGACCCCTTAGTTATGTGCAGACACGTTTCTTTACTCTAATTTCTCTCATTAGCTCTGGTCCTCTGTCCAGTGTTTATTTTGACAAGAAATTTAAATTTAGTTTTTGTCACAGACTGAACATTAAAGTTAAAAGCAGGGGTCCTCAGCTACATTTGTCCAAGGGTCAGAATTATTCGAAGCACACACTGTTTTGGCCTGACATTATTCATTCATTAGTATTATTATTGTTAATACACATCAATGAATACATACCCAAATGTACTCTGCATCTGTCTCACTTCCTATACATTTTGCAAATGTCCTTATTTCCTTTCTCTTTTTCTCACAGGACCATTAGGCCCATCCTTTAATCGTGTTTGCATAGCAAGTTTGTACTGTCCTAGTTTTGAGGTTAATACTCAATGTTTTGAGTGTTTTGTGTATGGTATTTTTCATAAACCTATGTTCAGCCAGGTTTTGAAGAAACGAACTCTCCCAAGAAACTAATGACTAACATTGTTTGAAAAATGCAGTAAGTCAGCAATAAACCAAAATTTACTAGAACCAGTAAAAACAATGAATCCTATCTAACTGGCTGTCAGCATGTCCTTTCATCTTTTTGTGACTTCTTTTATAAACTGAGGAAGTCATTTCTGAATGGTTCAACCTGGCAGTTTAAAGCATTGTAATTGACCAGGAGTGTTCACTTTACAATGTTGTGACTGCCAATGGGATTGTGTACAGATGAAGAGCTGGGACAGAAAAAAGATGCTATGTTGGTTAGTAAAACAATATAAAACAAAAAGAAGCTCAACACAACAGAAACTGTCAGAAAAATGGTTGTTGTTTCATTATCAGTGCTGGGATGAACCTTCTCTGGTGTTGACTACTTGGTGGTGACCAAATAGGGCAAACATTAAGATTCTAAACCTTGTTGCTCCTGCTCTCTCTCCATTTCATTTCCCTTGCAGTGGCTCACTGTGCGTCGTCCAGACAGATCATCTCCCACTGGAAAAATTGCACACGACACGACTGTCCCGTTTGCCTGCCGCTGAAGAACGCCAGCGACAAGCGCACCCAGCAACGTAAGTATCAGACTCTGGCCCACTATCGCTTAGCAATTGTCAAGTCAGTTAGTGTAAGCACAGGCACCAAAACGCAAGGCTGTATGACTTTTGTTGACTTTTGAGTAAGCCGGTCATGGTTTGTTTTACAAAGGCCTCAATCTTTATCTTGGTCATTATGGGAGATTATTTTGGTATATCGAGCCTTAATAATCGGCAGTAACAGCCTCAGAAACAATTAGGCCTGCTTGTTGCTTTTATGACACCAGCCAGAGATGTTTGTGTGCCGAATCTGTGTATGTTTTGCCATTCAGATACGCAGGCGGCTCATTTTGAGGTTTCTGCTTATCCGCAATGACAAAAAGCACTCGATGACTAAATGTGGTCCTGCTGGGCTTGTAATCTGACACACAGGGAGGGATAGAAGTGTGATGGAGGGAGAGAGGGTGGAAACAGAGCGTGTGTGTTAGAGGTCTCCTGCTGAGCCATTGGTTGGGCTGTTGACTGCTACTCCCCACTAGAGCGGAGCCAAGTTTGACACTTGCGTTGTTCTAAAATTGCTTTTCTTTCTGTTCTGTTTTTCACTCTCTCCATGTAAATGTTGTCACAGCTTCACAGACTTTTTGAGCATTCTCTAGATAACTCCCATATCTGTTATATCTCCCTAGGTTACTCACATTAGTTACTTTTTAATGTTTTCCCATTGTTGTCCCCTCTCAGTTGTTTCTTGTTACTTCACCACTGTGCTCAGAACGTTTAATCACTTGCAGCATTCCAGCGTTGGTCTGTCTCTGTTTGGTGTGCATGTTAAAGAACATGATGCTGGGGCTTGTGTCTCTCCTGCCAACACAAACAGAGCGCAGTATTTCTTTGTTCTGCCTCCTCTGATTTTTGTCTTTGCACAAACTAAGAGCTTTTTTAGCCTGACCAGATCCTGAACCCACAAAAATATGCTAATGCTCTGTCCCCTGAAGGGATTTATGCATTTATTCAGTTCACTGCTGTTTAAAGCATTTACCCTTACATTAATGTTCTCACTGTATCATGCTGCCATGTGACTGCATCTTGCCAGAGGTCAAAGTGCATATTCATGTGTATTTGGTACTACCTGTTAAAAGTATTCTACGTCTTTGTTGTGTTTTCACAACAACTCTTCATATTTATTGGGCTTGGCACACAGTATCAGAATTTGCACTTTGTTTATGTATTGTAGCTGCTGCAGCAAAAGACTGTCAACATTGCAACATATTGCTAACAGTATAGTCAGTATGATTGTATTTGAGTTTTTCGGACTCTGTCTCTCTCCACAGCCAAGCTGAGCTCCCCCAATACGGGCCTTCAGAACCCCATGTCCTCCGTTGGTGTGGGCCAGCCCAGTGCTCCCACAATCAATACCTCAACCCCCATAGATCCCAGCTCCATGCAGAGAGCCTACGCGGCACTTGGGCTGCCTTACAGCAGCCAGGCCACTGGGCAGGCCCAGACTCAGCAGGCCCCGGGCCCAGGACAGACAGCAGGAGCGCCCAATGCACAGGCCCAGCAACAACAGCAGCTTCCGCAGCAGATGAGATCCATCAATGCACTTGGTAAAGCTAGAAAGGCTGATGTTATTCCTATATTTTCTATGAGCACTTCTATAAAGCTTATGATCTATGTCTATCTATGTTTGTATATATGTATTGATTCTTTAAATGCACAGCATACCTAACTCAAGCCTAACTCAAGGTTCTTAAATGGGTCTGAGAATGTGTGTGAAATTAATCTGAAAATACTCAGGTATAACTGAGTTTTGAAGTTGTAAATAAAAGCACAATCTGGAAAAATAATGGGGAAAAAAGATGTTGTCAAGCTGCCTTTTCATCGCGACAAGCTGAAATTTTAATTTGGTCTTTGTTATGAAGAGTTGTAGTCATGGTGGCCATTCAGAGCTCGATTTTGAAATGTTTGCTCACAGCTTTCTGTATTTACAGGTAACCAGATGGCTCTTGGAGGTGCAACGATGGGGGTGACTTCTTCAGACCAGACGAGCCTGCACGCTGACTCCCTTCCCAATGCACTCAACACTAACAAGTCAGTACCTGCTGCTAACCGCATTGCATATGTTGACCCAAACATTTTTTCAATTGCAGGATACTTAAATCTGCTACCTAGGGTATACAGATTCACTAGATCTGATGCTATTATGACAGTCCAGTTTTAAAAGAAATTGACACTGTGTATAAAAACATTGACATAAAAGCTTCTAACCTTCATCCTGTTCCACCTCCAGTCAGCTGCTGTCAGACGGGTCAGCTGTGGGCTCAATGGGAAATCTACCCACAGCAGCACCTATCTCTGCCACAGGCACCAGGAAAGCGTGGCATGAGCACGTCACTCAGGACTTGCGAAATCACCTCGTACACAAACTGTAAGTACCCTTCCTAAAGAGATGTAATACTTTGAGAATGCTTGTTAGTCATCCTCCAGTCACTGTTCTTTTAAGGCAAAGTTTTGAAGTACAGTAGTAGAAATCCCCAGCAATGTTCATCTGTTCTTCTGTGGCAGAGTACAAGCCATATTCCCTACCCCTGACCCGGCAGCTTTGAAGGACAGACGAATGGAGAACCTGGTGGCCTACGCCAGAAAGGTGGAGGGGGACATGTACGAGTCAGCTAACAGCAGGGTAGGTTTTCTGAAACTTGCCTCAAATAGGACAAAACTTGGAGAATTGCTCACTTTATCAAGGCCATACACAAAGCCTTTTTGGATCTGCTTATTGTTTCAGCTACTTGACTATCTGCATCTCCCTTTCTCCAGGATGAGTACTATCACTTCCTGGCTGAGAAGATCTATAAAATCCAAAAGGAACTGGAGGAGAAGAGGCGCTCAAGGCTACAGAAGCAGATCATGAATCAGGCACCCCTGGCCACCCAGGGGACCCAGCAGCCTAACCTTCCCCAGCCCAATGCCTTTGGCCCAAGGCCACAGAGTGAGTAAAATATTTACATGACTTTAATGTAAAACTTTTTAGATATTTTAAAATGCTTCTTTGGACGTCTTTTGAAACTGTTTTGGAAACCATTTACAACTGTGTATCTCCCAAATGCACATTAAGTACCTGATATTTTATGGCATGTGCTTATTTTATGAACAGATGGTATAGAGGTTTCTTTAATTTTCAGAAAATCCATTCAATACAGTTGGTAGTGTTGTTCTTCAGGCTGTCTTTTGGTTCAGTGTTTTTCTTTGTTTTGCTTGATAGATGGACCCGTTCCTCTGTCCAACATGCCAAATCAGATTATGAATCGCATGCAGGTTTCACAAGGTATGTGTTTGATGTTGTATGTGACACATGGTATTTTCAGGTTCAGATTACATAGAGACAGTCAGTTAAAACAACTGGAACTCAAAAAGGGAAAAAGAATACAAAAAAGGTTGTGGAGAACAACAATGTGGAAGATGTACAAAGAAGAGCAGAAAAGGTAATGAAGTTAAAAGGAAATATTCTGAGCTAAGTTATCTGGACGTCTGAGCAAAGAAATGTCAATGAAGCTGAACACATTCACACGCAAGATGACATGAAAGACAAACAAACGTTTTGGCACTGCTATGAGATGCCACGTGCTGCACCTTGGCTGTGCAAGTACTTCAGCATAACCACAGGGGTCGAACTGTGTAGTTTAAACTACCTGAAAATGGACTCCTATAAAGCTTTAACTTGAACTCAAAGTTTATGCACAGGTTGCTGCTAGGTTACAGCTATCAGTGGTATCTTTGCATTGTGTGGTGGTTCTGCATTTCTTGTCGAGTTGTGTGTATCCATTGCGGAACATTGTGGTCCACTCTTCTTTACAGGAATCAACCAGTTCAACCACATGGCTCTGCCCAATGCCCAGATATCCCAGGCACCAATGGGAGCCCGAGCTGCTTCACCCATGAACCACCCACAGCAAATGAACATGAGCTCCGTCCCAGCGGTGAGGAGGGCAGGGGCTATGCAAATCACAGTGTACACACACACACACACACACACACACACACACACACACACACACACACAGGCATATAAGTAACATGAGCTAACACCTAGTTGCTGGTAAATTCACACTCTGTCTACCACAGGCTTATTAAAAATGTAGCCGACTCATCAGCTCGTGAGTGGCTGGTGAATATTATGACAGTAACAACATAGCAGAAGACTTGCTTTTAGAATAAGCGGGTAACTTGTAAAGTGAAGAGCAGGCGGTTTCTTGCTCTGCATTGTCATGTTTTGCCAGATTTGTCCATGCAGCGCTGTGGGATAGAGACATTAACGTTTTAGTACAAAACATTCTGTTCTGTTTTTATGCATCTAGTTTCAGAACAGGACCACAATGAATACAAGGTGTGCGTCATGGCCATTTTTATGAATTTCATTCCTGCTTATATCAGCTGATAAAAAGCTGTGCTGATGCATCAGTTGGGCTCTAGTAGGGATTCACATTTCCTCAATTGATTATCAGCCCCTTGTAATAATATAGTAATCAGTAAAAGCCCATGAAATGCAAATGTCATGTTTTTCTATAGGCTTTATTTTAACAATTGATACTGTATGAAATAAAACAAAATATTGTCAGTTGTCAGTCAGAATTTTACCAACTTTTTGGAAGTATATGAATTTGATATGACGAAACATGCACTTAAAGGAAAGCACTGGACTGTTCTTGTGTTGTAGCAAAAACAAGAATTGATTCGTCTAATTATTTTAGCTCTATAGACATATAGACATTGCAGACATCAGCAGGAAGATGGTGAAAGAAAGTGCCCTAGAATCACAATCACACTCACTCAATTGTGTGGCATTGCTGTTTTATTGAAGAGCTGGAATGTCGGTAATGTGAGTCATCTTTGCCCTGGCATTCGTAACATTTTAGTAACGTTCTCTTTTCCTGCCTTGTAGATGGGCATGTCTCCATCCAGGATGCCCCAGGCTCAGGGCATGATGGCTGGACATGGTGGTGGTAACATGGTAGGCCAGACGGCCAGCCAGGGGCAGTTTCTGGCTCAGACCCAGTTCCCTCCAGGATCTGCTGCAGTCGCTGCAACAGGCGCCATGAATGTCAACGTGGGGCCTGGCATGGGCCAGCCACCTGCACAGGCTGCCGTCACCCAGGTGAGACATGAAGAAAGGCAAGGAGTGTGGATTGGCAGTAAACCATGTTGGATAACTGATTTTTCAGTAATGCTATCTCTTGTGGAGTTGCTATGAAGTTGTCCTAATTCCAGTTAGCTGCTGGGGAACTAAACTCAAACTACTTTCACAAATCAAACTGCATACTAATTGCTCTTAAATTGTTCTCATACCAATCACCAGGTGGTCTCTAAACCTTAATTTGTATGTGGTGTTGTGTTTGTCTGTCTGTCTGACCTTATGACTGTATGTTTGTCTGCTTATCTTCTGTGTGTGTGTGTGTGTGTGTGTGTGTGTGTGTGTGTGTGTGCGTGCGTGCGTGCGTGCGTGCGTGCGTGCGTGCGTGCGTGCGTGCGTGCGCGCGTGCCTGTGTCTGCCTGCCCTTTGTGTGTGTCCTTCTCTCCAGCAGCAGCAGCAGAGCGCTAACCTCCCCATGAATGCACTTGGCCCCTCACTGGGCCCTCAGCTAGCCTCCTCCCAAACCCCCTTGCACTCCACGCCTCCGCCTGCTGCCTCCTCTGCCTCCACGGCTGGGGGGGCCACTAACCTGCCGCACCCCCAGCCCTCCAGCCGCAGCTCAACTCCCACTCTCCCTGGCCCTGCCCCAGCCCCGGGTGCCACCCCGCCCCGCCCCACCCAGCCCCAACCCCTGGCGGAGCCCCCCGCAGCAACACAGACGCAGCCCCTGCCTCAACCCCCTTCCACGCCGGTGAGACTGAGACCCTCCGCATGCCCTCCACTCTGACTCCCCTTCCCCTGCAAATGCCCATCCCTCTGACTGCCATGTAGCAACCCGTCCCATCCACATCCACCTTTCTGTCTGATAACTGCACACCATTGTTTGTAGCATCCATCACAAAGGGAATGATGCATCTTTCAACTTAAGGAAGCAATGAAATCAGTGTGGGAGGTGTTCATCTGTGCTGTGGCTTCAGCCTTGCATGCAAAAAAGCTATTGAACTGTCGCCAGTAGATCATAATTTATATGCCTCTCTCCTCTGTGTTTCAGCTGTCTCAATCAGGGGCCAGCCTGGATAACCGGGTGCCCACACCGGCTTCAGCCGCCAGCGCTGACCTTCACTCACAGCATGTCGGAGCAGACCTGCCCGTCCAGGAAGTCAAAGCAGAGGCACACCATGACCAGCAGGAGTTTGAGGCAGCTGGTGGCAAAACTGAGCCCAAGATGGAGGTGGGTTGAACCTGTGTGTACAAATACACGTGAACCAATTCATCTATCCATTTGTTGATTCAAGCTCTTTTTAAATTACTGACTCTGAACAATGCCTGGACTCTCGCAAGACTTTTTAGATATACTCGACAAATCACGAGTCCCCCCTTGAAGGGTAACGTCTCAGTTAAAATTGATTTGCAGACAAGGAGAAATGTGCGTTAACAAAAAAAACCTTGCACTTCAGATAATGACAAGGAAAGCATATTTTTGTGGCATTAATCATTTGCCATTTTGTCTGTAGACTGAGGAAGACTCCGCCTCAACGCTGGTGAAGAAGGAGGAGCCAGAGGAAAAGCCAGAGCCAATGGATGTGGAGGAGAAAAAGTCTGAGCTCAAGACAGAACCCAAAGAAGAGGAAGAAGGTGGAGCCAACAGCACGACCTCCTCATCACCCTCTCAGTCACGGAGGAAAAGTGAGTCTGTTGCTGAGGGACAGATAAAATCTTGGTAGAGTCTGTGATTGACGGAAACACTCAGAGAGGGTTTCTTTCATTTTCAGTCATGCTAATATGCCTGCTCTGTGCTCTGTGAGACAGTCATGACTTGTTTTGAGTTTCATTTAAACTTTTTTTTATAACATATCAGTCTGGCGCTGACTGACAATGTCAAGACTCTGTGATCATGCCAGAATTTTACAGAAATAATGAAGGGGCTGCTGATAGGATATATTCGACAAGTCACGATACCTATTGCAGGCCACCTAATATAATATTTCAATTATATTTGATTGTTGCTCCACCATCAAAAACATGCATGTTTGGGTTAGGAGAGAGAACACAGATTGAATTTCATCTCACTATGTATGATTATGTGTGTGATATGATTTATTTACACTGACTTTGCCTTTCCTTTGTTCATTTTTCAGTCTTTAAGCCTGAGGAGTTGCGGCAGGCTCTGATGCCGACTCTGGAGTCTCTCTACAGGCAGGACCCTGAGTCACTGCCTTTCAGACAGCCAGTAGACCCCATGCTTCTTGGTATCCCGGTAGGTAGCACACATGCACTTGCCTTTTAATGTTTTTCCTTAAAACAAAAACTTTGAAATGATGACACGTGCTGCTCATGGGATATTGGTTAAAGTTGTGGCTGGTTTTGGTGGACACACATAATTTAGCTGCTCTGTTTTTGCTCTTTGGTCTGTAACACACTTTTTTGTATTTGTCCTTCTCATTGTAGGACTACTTTGACATTGTTAAGAACCCAATAGACCTGTCCACAATAAAGCGCAAGCTTGACACAGGCCAATACCAAGAACCCTGGCAATATGTCGATGATGTCTGGCTGATGTTCAACAACGCCTGGCTCTACAACCGCAAGACATCCCGTGTCTACAAGTACTGCTCCAAGCTGGCCGAGGTGTTCGAGTCAGAGATCGACCCCGTCATGCAGGGCCTGGGATACTGCTGCGGGAGGAAGGTGAGATGAAGGGGGTGGGCAGCAGGGAAGTTCATGATCCAATTAATGGAGGAGGAATGAAAGAATGAAAAAGTATTGATGTGAGGGATACTGTTTAGCCAGAAATGACTGTTAAAAACTCATTTTGTGACGTGGCTGCCAAGTTACTGAAAAGCCACTGTTAACTTTCACTCCTTGATTTTGTTTGGTAAAACAAGCAAAAACAGTTTGACTCATTTGGATGAATCTGAGTTTTACTTTTCACCGTTTGGTTGTGAATATTAGTGATTTGTGCACATTCACATTCATGTCCACTTGGCCAGGCACTGAGAGACTTTAAAGATCAACTTACATTAACGATGATAGTTAATATAGAAAAAATGAAAAAAAACAAAACAAAAAAACCCACTCCTGATGGAAAAGACTTATTGAAGGATTCTGTTTGAATTTTGTTGACCACCTTTGTTGTCTGTGTCTGCAGTACGAGTTCTCCCCTCAAACCCTCTGTTGCTATGGCAAGCAGCTGTGTACCATCCCTACTGGAGGCACATACTACAGTTACCAGAACAGGTATTTGTGTGTGGATAGATGTGTGTGTTTCTCAGAGCCTGTGAACTCAAATATGTATTGGGTATAAAATTTCACTAGCTGGAATCTCACTGAATTGTCTCATATACCTCCTCATTAGTTCTAGAGGTACCACTGTGATCCAGGCAGTAGTGTCATCCTGACAGCATCAGCTTTAATGGCCTTGCCTCCTAGACCTGCCACTGCATGACACTACAACATGGTTTTGCTCCCAACATTTATTAACAGCCAGGATCCAGTGCTGCACATGAAGGGAAACCCTCTGAAGACCCAAAACCCAAAAGAGCAGAGACGTCGAGAGCACCAAAGCATTGTGCTTTTTTTTTTCGCTCTCAGCGCCTACAGAGAGAATGCAAGATGAAAATATAACACTAGTTAAGGCCACAAACAGCATCGTTGCCTTTTCCACTCAGTTGGAAGCCATCATATGACTGCTTACACCACGTTCCCTTGCACCGCCTGCTGTATAAACTGTGTAACTGCAACCGTTTTTTTTCCCCACACTTGAACTGAGCACTTTGAGAGCAGAGCAGCACAGCAGCAGTAGTGATACAGCACAGCCTAACACAGCACGAGGATCCTGCAGCACAATCCATTTACGCTCTCAATGGGAGCTCAGGGATTTCCCCGCTCTGTGTTATTAAACATGAAAGACAGGTGTTATTTTGTGCGCAAGTGTAGTGGACACACACATAACAGGATAGCAGAATACTGAACGTTGTTATGCTTCACTGAGAAAGAGGACAAGGAGCTGCACTTAATTGTTGTTCATCTACATGTATATTGTTGAATGTGCTGAACGCTTACTGGATATTTTTGCAGGTATCATTTCTGTGAGAAGTGCTTTAATGAGATCCAGGGGGAGAGTGTGACGTTAGGAGATGATCCTGCCCAGCCACAGACGTAAGTAAACCAGCGTATTGATACACTGACGATACAAAAGCAAATTGTAGTTCTACATTTGCAGAAGCATATTGTGAGGCATGACTTTGCCCCATTATCTGGAACTCCTCAAATTATTTTTGAAGAACAAAGGGAAATGCCTACCTCACTGTTCATGTGTGCGTCTTGTTTTTCCTCACTGCCGCTCTTTTTTGCTTCTTCTCTCTGTCGCTTCAGGAGGATATCGAAGGACCAGTTCGAACGAAAGAAGAATGATGTACTTGACCCTGAACCGTAAGTAGATGCAAACTCTCACACCCTTGCAGTCAGAAGGACTAATACTGACAGAGTTTGTTCTTTCTGAGCTTCTTTTTGAGAAGTTAGTGTTGCATAATCGTGCTTTGTCCTAGTTCATTTTTTCCTCATCACATCTTTAAAGGTTTGTTTCTGCCACCCACATCTGGATTTATTTGTTTGCTTTTGGTGCGCAGTCTGCATATTTTCTCTCTGGTGCTCTCTGATCAGTCACTTTGGTTTCAGTGAGGGCCTGGGGCTACTCAGCAGCGCCACCTGCTGAATGGAACTGTGTCAAAATGAGAGGTTTTCCATGAGAGCACACAGGCCCTTATTTCTTTGATATGCGCTGATTGTCTTTCACATTGTCATTATGATTTAGTGTTAAAAAAATGCATGATATTTATTAAACCTCCCACAAAGGCGCACTTGTATTGGTTGGCTTGCAAGTGCGTAACGACTGGAGGAACATAATCTTGAATGGGGATGTTTGTGTTGCTTGCTGCCTCAGCGGTAAAGATATCAACATTCATACAAACAGTAGCATTCAGGTACAGGTTCATCCATGTCAGAGCACATATAGAAGTGCTGGTGACGAACTGCATTTTTACTATTTGACCACCACTCGTAATATAGCGAAGAGTGAGTCAGGTCTTATCTAATCAGTCGTATCTTGTCTTGTATGTGTAGGTGCTTAACGCATACTTTTTCTGTAGGTTTGTTGAATGTAAAGATTGCGGACGGAAGATGCACCAAATATGTGTCTTACACTACGAGGTCATTTGGCCATCTGGGTGAGATGTCAACATCTACTTTTCCTAGATTTGCATATTGTGTGTGTTAATTGTAACAGTAAGTCTAACTTCGCCTTCTTTTTCTTTACAGATTCATCTGTGACAACTGTTTAAAGAAGAGTGGTAAAACACGGAAGGAAAACAAGTTCTCTGCAAAACGTTAGTTCAGTTCTCCACATTTGAATTGTAAATATCAGGTCCTTGAAAGAGCTTTCCTTGTGTTTAAAATGCCAGCGGATTGTTGCAGTTTTGTCTGACAAGCACCAAAGACACAAGATAATACAAACCACCTCCACCTGCACATGGGCTGCATATGTCCCTTTCACTAGTTTTCCTGCAGTGGTGGCCTTGTTTTTTGTTTTTTTGTTTTTTTGTTTTTTTTTTGTGTTGGGCTTGTTTTTTTTTATGTTGCCCTTGTGGTTTCAATGGTATTTTTGTTCTTTGGTGTTTGTAACCCTTGAACATATTATTTTTCTGGCACATGCTGCTCAGACTCTCATGTTCACACACAAATGAGTTCTAGTGCTCTTCTTGTGTGCTCGAATTTAAGGCTGCTGCACGTTGTGTACAGCCCAATTCAACCCCTGCTTTTTGTCCATACTAGAAAGTTAGAAGAAGTGACTATTTTTTAAAACTTCTCGTCTATGTTTGTACACTGTAGGGCTGCAGTCCACAAGATTGGGAATGTATATAGAGGACCGTGTGAACAAATACTTGAAGAGACAGAACCACCCAGAAGCTGGAGAGGTGTTTGTGCGAGTGGTGGCGAGCTCCGACAAAACGGTGGAAGTTAAACCAGGCATGAAAGCCAGGTGAGGGCATCACTGACAGAAGAAGTGGGTGAAATTGTTTCAACTGAGGTTTTTACACCAAAGACTAACAGAGTCTCCAGAATGTGGCTCATTATTCTAGGTAATGTATACTTTGATGTGTTACTTGATCATCATTTATCTTCTAAAACTGCCATGGTCAAAGCAATGAACAACCAAAGAGTCATCCCTCAAGATGAAGGAGGCCATAATGTTGCAGACCACCAAATCCTTGTGTTTGCCATGTTTGATTTGTAGATGTGGTGGCACTGCTCGTGTTTGTCCTGAGCTTATTGTTATTCTCCCCGCCATACAAAGCTGAATGCCCTCTGTAAAGCTTTTATGCCCATTCAGAGTGATTGTGGAACCAGCATGTTTGACAAGTTGGAGTACACGCCCTCCCTGAGTACCTCAGAGGAGTGTTCATTTCATCACACAAGATCAAAGTCTACAGTGCTCATCCCATCCTTGCAGGGAGGAGGCCCTTATCCAAGAACCTGTTATCTTCAGGTTGACTTACTTAAACCTTTTTATGGACTCAAGGCCACTTGACTTGAATTGTCCCATTATGCTCTTGAGTGTTGTTAACAGCAGAGACACATACAAGGCAACTTCTCGGACAGCTCATACTCGTTTATACTCACAATAAAATTTCAAAAAGATTATAAAAAATGGACATACTGTACTTTGATGCTTACTTATTGAGCTATGGAAAACTGTTTTTATGGTAACATACCTTTACACCCTGCCCAAATACAGCAAGAGAAACCTTCATATACAATCCACACCTTTGTGTTGAGGGTGTTGTGTTCACACCATACCCTCCCAACATATAACACACAGATTTTTTATAGCGAGCAATAACCCAAGACCAAGTATCACAAAGTGTTCTCCCCTTTCTAATACTTATTTTGTCTTCATTACTGCAGGTTTGTGGACACGGGTGAAATGCCTGAGACTTTTCCCTACAGAACCAAAGCACTTTTTGCCTTTGAGGAGATTGACGGTGTGGACGTGTGCTTCTTTGGCATGCACGTGCAGGAGTACGGCTCTGAGTGCCCATTCCCCAACACTAGGTCTGTACATCCCATTATTACATGTAGTACATAGTAATTAAGGGAATACACTTCAGGTGCTTTTTATCAGTGAAGCTAACTGTGTTCCCTCTCTCTACCTCTGCAGACGGGTCTACATATCATACCTTGACAGTATTCACTTCTTCAGACCTCGGATTCTACGAACAGCAGTCTACCACGAGATTCTCATTGGCTACCTAGAATATGTCAAGAAACTAGGGTAAGCCTAATTCTTCTACTCCTTTTCCACTTCGCCTCTTGAAAGACACAACACAGAGAAGAGTCTCTGGAGTGAGCATTGTGATGGGATTTAGTTTTAGGGCAGCAGATGTCCTAACCAGTGCTCTGGTCTTATGTTTGATCTGTTTATGCCGGCAGCTATGCCCAGGGCCACATCTGGGCCTGTCCGCCCAGTGAAGGAGACGACTACATCTTCCACTGCCATCCTCCTGACCAGAAGATCCCAAAGCCGAAGAGACTGCAGGAGTGGTACAGAAAGATGCTGGACAAGGCCTTTGCAGAGAGGATTCTGCATGACTACAAAGTAAGGAGGAGAAATTTTCCTTTAAATGCTGACACAAGGCCTTAGGTCTGAATATGTAGAACAGGACAGTTTTACATCTGCATGCAAAACTTTTATTAATTTGTATAGAGAGACCGCTCTTCTTTTGTCAGATTTTGATTTACTGTGTTCCTGATCACATTTCGTAGTAGAATTTCATGTGAATAGTTATTAGTCTGAACATACGCTGCTTTTTCAGTAACAGGTAAACACATGAAACATAAATGTTGAGTATTTGTTTACTGAAAACAAGGAAAAGACATCTTGAATAACTTCAATCGTCAATGTTTTCTGTCCTCTTCTCAGGACATCTTCAAACAGGCAACAGAGGACCGTCTGACCAGCGCTAATGAGCTGCCGTACTTCGAAGGTGACTTCTGGCCCAACGTGCTGGAGGAGAGCATCAAGGAGCTGGAACAGGAGGAGGAGGAGAGGAAGAAGGAGGAGAACACAGCAGCCTCTGAAACTCCTGAGGTGCAAACATTGTGTCATGGTTTTGTGACATGTTCATAGCATTGAAACAAATTTATAACTCAACTTTCTGGTCATGTTTTATCATCTTTGAAAGCCACGTTGCACTTCAAAGCTTCTGTAGGTTAAATATGCTTTCATACACCACTTACTTTTAAACTGTCAACACACAGTAACAATATGTGATAATTGAATGTTTTTGTTGAATATCTGTCTGTGTATCTCCCGCAGGGTACACCAGGTGACAGCAAAAACGCTAAGAAGAAGAACAACAAGAAGACCAATAAAAACAAGAGCAGTGTGAGCCGAGCCAATAAGAAGAAGCCTGGGATGCCGAATGTAGCCAATGATCTGTCCCAGAAGCTGTATGCCACCATGGAGAAGCACAAAGAGGTCAGACTTGTTATTTCCCTCTGTAGTTTATAATAAATATTGAAAGTAGTTTTGAAGATAAATGTGCATTTTATGAACATTTGTGTATTAGATGGTGAATAAAGGGTGATCATTCGCTTCTCTAACTCTCATTCTCTCATCTATTGAAGGTGTTCTTTGTGATCCACCTCCACTCTGGTCCCATGGCCAACACCCTGCCGCCCATTGTCGACCCTGACCCCTTGCTCTCTTGTGACCTGATGGATGGCCGTGACGCCTTCCTGACTCTGGCCAGGGACAAGCACTGGGAGTTCAGCTCCCTCAGAAGGTGCAAGTGGAGCACCATGTGCATGCTCGTTGAGCTGCACAACCAGGGACAGGACCGCTTTGTCTACACATGCAATGAGTGCAAGCACCATGTGGAGACACGCTGGCACTGCACTGTGTGCGAGGTGAGTAACTACTCTTACTACTATCAGTGTGCTGTATTTGATGCAATAGCAGTAACTCCTGTGTCAGTGTCTTGTGCCTGAAACAGTTAAATCACAGTGTTAAAAAGTTCATTGTAAGTGGAAGTCATATAAGGACAGACATAGATTAATCAGGAATATTTATGGGCTACATAAAAGTTGTATTCTTAACAACAAGAGTTCATTTTTTAAGATGTTGACAAATGTTTGTATCAGACTTGGTTTGACTCATTCTTATTACTGTTTCCATGTCTGCCCTTTTTTTGCAGGACTTTGATCTCTGCATTAGTTGTTACAACATAAAGGGACACGAGCACCAGATGGTGAAGTGGGGTCTTGGTCTGGACGACGACAGCAACAGCCAGAGTGGGGAGGCCTCCAAGAGCCCGCAGGAGAGCCGGCGCTTAAGTATCCAACGCTGCATCCAGTCCCTGGTCCATGCTTGTCAGTGTCGCAATGCCAACTGCTCTCTGCCGTCCTGCCAGAAGATGAAGAGAGTGGTGCAGCACACCAAAGGCTGCAAGCGCAAAACCAACGGTGGCTGCCCTGTCTGCAAGCAGCTTATCGCGTTATGCTGTTACCATGCTAAGCACTGTCAGGAGAACAAGTGTCCTGTCCCGTTCTGCCTGAACATCAAGCACAAGCTTCGCCAGCAGCAGCTGCAGCACAGGCTGCAGCAGGCCCAGCTGATGAGGAGAAGAATGGCCACCATGCAAGGCAGAACCATGCCGCTACCGTCCCCGCCAGCCTCAGCTGCTCCCAGCACTCCCACTTCCCATGCCCAGCCCAACACTCCCCAGACGCCCCAGCAGCCACTCTCCAACCAGCCACAGACACCCAACTCAGCAGGTGTCATGTCCCCCTCTTTCCCCAACACACCTCGCAATGGCCAGCCTCAAGCACCAGTGTCTCAGGGCAAGCCTGGGCCCCAGGCCTCCCCTCTACACCAACAGCAGTCCCCTCTCCCCCAGCCACCCCAGCCACCTCAGCAGCTACAGCAGCAGCCTCCACTTGCTGCAGTCAAGATGGCACGGCACATTGAGATGATGGCACAGGCCCAGCAGAACTACCGGGTCAACATGAACGGCTTGCCCATGAACCCCCAGCAGCCACAGCAGCGCATGTCTGGACCAATGCAGCCACCCATGCAGATGGTGCCAGGGCCCCGGGGACCACAGGTCATGCAACCGGGCATGGCTCCAGGACAGTGGCCTGGAGCTGCAGGGCCCATGCAGGCAGCTCAGACTCAACAACCAGGCCTTGTCCCAGGTCAGACCCCACAACAGGCCATGACCATGCAGCGAGCCATGATACAACCTCAGCAGGGCCAGAGGATGCTGATTCCACAGCAGCCTGGTGCCCGGCCACAGACACCCCAGAGACCTGGTGCTATTGCACCCAACGCTCTGCAGGACCTTCTCCGCACCCTCAAGTCTCCCAGCTCACCCCAGCAGCAGCAGCAAGTTCTCAACATCCTGAAATCAAACCCTCAGCTAATGGCTGCTTTCATCAAACAGCGCACAGCGAAGTACCATGCCAACCAGCCGCAGCCACAGCAGCAGCAGCAAGCAGGTCAACAACAGCAACCTGGCATGCCAACAATGCAGGCCATGGCCATGCCAGGAGGGACAGTGCAGAGGCCGGGGATGGCCCCTCAGCAGCCCCAGCAGCCTCCTGCGCAGGGCATGGCCACGTTAGGTGCTCAAGGGCAGCTGATGAACGCAGCACACAACACCAACCCCCAGATCCAGGAGCTCTACCGTCGGCAGCTCTTAAGACAGCAACAACAACAGCAGCAGCAGCAGCAGCAACAACAGCAGCAGCAGCAGCAGCAACAACAACAACAACAGCAACAGCAACAACAGGGTGTGATGCCTCAGGGTCATCCTGGCCAGTTCCCTGCCCAAGCGCAGGGTACAGCAGCTACATACTCCCAGCTCCGCATGCAGCAACAACAGCAACAGATAGCCATGCAGGCAGGTGCAGGAGCGGCTGGGGGACCCATGGGCCAGCTCCCACCCATGGCTCAGATGGCTCAACCTGGCATGGGGATGGACTCCACCCAGAACATACTGCATCAGCGAATGCTCCAGCAACAACAGCAGCAGCAACTTCCGCAGCAGCAGCAGGCTGTCCTCAAGCAGCAGATGGGCTCTCCTGCCCAGCCCAGCCCCATGAGCCCCCAGACCCACCTGCTGGCTGGCCAGCCCCAGGGTGGAGGCCACCTCCCTGGCCAGCCCACACTAGCCAATGCCCTCAACAACCAGGTCCGCTCCCCCGCACCAGTCCAGTCCCCTTGTCCGCCCTCACAACAGCAGCCCCAGCAGCGGCCACATTCCAGTCCCTCACCGCAGGTCCAGAACCAGCCCCAGCCCTCGCCGCAGCATCCACATCCACCCCACTCGGGTTCCCCCCATCCAGGACTCGGGGGCCCGCTGTCAGGATCCATGGAGCAGGGGCACTTGGGGACACCAGAACAGAGCGCGATGCTACCGCAGCTTAACACGCCCAACAGAGGGGGGCTGAACAGTGACTTGGGGATGGTGGGGGATGCTACAGGGGACACTCTGGAGAAGTTTGTGGAGGGATTGTAGCATTTCTGCTGGGACCTAAAGAACACAATCTTGCTCCCAGGGACCCATCCTCCCACTCTTCTTCCTCCTTGGTTCCCCTCGGTTTCTTTATCCCGTTAGAGGGCTTTGTTTGTTCTTTCTAAGGTTGAACGGTTTTTTGTACTGACATGTAAAAAGTTTCAACTGTTGTAAAAAGAAAAAAGAAAATTTGGTCACAGAAAAAAAGTCAACACTTATAGGGAATGTAATTGTTTCCTAAACCCAAGTGATGGGTGTCTCTTCTTTAAGATGTTGAGGGATTTGCAAGTTGCTTCTTAAATGAAATTTAAATCACAAAGAATATATTTTTTGGTTGAGACCAAATGTGTTCAATACTCAATTTATTTTTGGTTTGTTTTTGGTATGGTTTCATGCCTTTCTCATTTCTTTTTTTTAAAGAAAATGTACAATTGCATTATATTATTCATATCTTTTTATTTTGTACCTTTGGAAAAGAAACTAAAAGCATTTTTTGTTCAAACTGTAAAATATTTTGTCTGGAAATTGGGCCAGGTTTTCGTTCTCTTCTCAAGCTGTCATTCCTGGCAATTGTTATCTAGTGTTGTACCATTACTCCAAGATGATGCGTTCAGGGACCGTTCCCCTCTTCTTTGTGTGTATGAAGAGCACTCAGTTGTATTAAAATAGGAAATGGACTGCGGCAGGTTGTGTATACACGGGCATGTATGCAGGCGCACATGAAGACACTGACACACAAACCCTCACAGTCACTAAAATAACTACAGTTCCGACTGGTTTCACAAACACAGACAGCAAGGACTGCAACCTACATCTCAGAGGCCTGGAATTTGGAAAATCTGTCTTGCAGGTGTAGAAAATTGTTGTTTTGACATTAAAAAGAATTTGTCATACTTTTTTTGTCATACAAATGTTGTAAAGTGTAAAGAGAGTGTGAGAAAGAGACCAGCCCCCTAAGCTGAAGTGGAATGATCACCGGTTGTTTGTAGGCCACATCTCGGATGGCGCCCCATCCTCTAAATTTTACACTAAGCTGTGTGCGATCTAGAGATGAGGGGCACATTTGAGATTCACCTGGAGGAAAACAAAATGTTATCAACCCTCATTCCTCTCACAAAAACTTGAACTGGGGGGGATTTACTTTTTCTCCTATTGTAAATCTAGTTATTAAGCAAAATACTATAAATATAAGGAAGAGAGAATGAAATCACTGTATAAACTGGTAAAAGACTCATTTCTTACTTATATACCATATTGTTAAATAAACTGTGTGCAACAGAAGAACTCCAGTGCTCTGACTAAATAATAAGGCATCACTCCTGTTGGTTTGTGTTCATTTGGTTGAGCTCAACAGCGTTTCATCATCCGATGGTCGCCCAAAACGGTGAGCGGAAAAATAAGTGATATCGGTCCCTCAACCGCATGCCTGCGTCTGTACTTTTCCACCTGAAAATAACATTTATTTCTAATGTATCGATTTTCTTTCGAGATCACTTGAGCAACTTCATGGATGGATGTGGTGGAGGGTGAACATCTTACCCTCCCTTTTTAGTCGGTAAGAGTTCACCCCGCTTCCAGTGCTACAGCATTAATCAATGTTAAATTCGAACAAATGACTCCAGCACCAATGAAAATTTAAATGTCTGAAGCATTTCAAAACGAACTGTGATAGATGAGAAAACAGCCACTTTGCCTAAAGTCAAGTTTTCAAAGTGTAATGGAAATATTGAGAGGATTCATGTCATATGCCTCAGTCCCTACCTCTAATTCAAGTCTCGTGCTTTGCAGACGTGTTTAAAGTGGGACACAAAGCACAGTACCTTTCTATAAATGTACTGTTTTTAAGAGCTAATGAATCAGCATAACATCTTGTCTGGATTCCAGGCTCAAAAAGACATACAGATACACAATAGTTCAAGGATAGAAGGAGGGTTTTCAAATAAAAGGGTTATTCAGACGGTGACTTATTTTTGTTTGTTATATATGTGTAGTCAGACATTGAAATATTAGAAACAAGTTGAAGTGGTCTGGCTAAGCTTTGTGACTATCTTATTGAAAATGACTAGGTTAAGCATCCACAGCAGACATTTATATTTTAAACATACTTTAGATATGTTAGACCTTTATTTTATTGTTTCCTGGTCTCTCAGTTTCTGCCCGTCTGGTGATGGTGTGATCTGCTGTACTCTGAGAGGTTAAGACACTTTATTCCTCAGCTCCTCAGGGAACCTAATATTGACAACCTGTCAAATGCTAAAGGGACTATAATTTAGTACTTTATTAAGACAGGTACAGGGTAAAAACATCAGTGCTGTGTGTAAGGACAAATATCCACTCTTTGAAAGGTGCCTCAATTGACTTTTTACCAGTTATAATTTGCCCTGTTTTGCAATTTTAGGTATTTGCAGTAAATGCAATAGCTTATGATTTAATCATAGCTACTAAAATATACATTTGGCTGTTTAAATAGTATTACGTTGGGCCTTGCGTCTAATTATAAACGCTAGAAGCGAATTCTGTAGCCACGTCATTTTGGCGCTACGCATTCATTCGTTCTGAGTCACATGACCGGAAGCTCAAATACGTGATTGAGTGGCACGTTTTTTAACCCAACCGCAGAGCGAGGTTGAAGTGCGTGAGAAAAAATGTCAATTCAGAGCCAATCAGAGCCAGAGTCGGGGCGGGAAATAATAACTCAGTAGACCGTGAGTAATTTTGAAACAAAAATAACCCCCGCCGACTTCTTGTCTGCTTTATCAGCCATAGAAATGATATACAGGGGCACATATCGTTTAAAATTCACGAGAATCACCACTGCAACAGAGCTGCAAATGAGCAGCGATGAGGCGGAAAGCTAAAGAGGAAATTCATCAAACCTGGGTGAGGTTAAGGTCTTAGCATTACCGGCTAACTGTTTAACCACTTGCTATCCAACTGTTATTTTCTCAACAAACATTCCATTTCAGACATTATTCGTGAAGAAATGGTCCCAGGCAGAACATAGTTTTGTAAACGTGTGTTTGCATCGACGGACAGAAAAGCTGTCTTTGAATTTTACAGCAAAAGAACCTTTAATCTTGCTACCGTGTAGTTAACGTCCCTGCTTGAGCAAATTTAACTGTTCGTGTCTCAGGGGACCCTTGGTTTTCCTTGAATGTCACTCTGGACAAACTGAACTGGCTCTCTTTCCAGCTGGGGACATGTCAGCGTGGCCTTTTATTGTGAGACAAAGTACACCATCATGGATGATTCGGACCAGGACTTTGTTGATCTCTGCTCAAAGCGGCTGAAACGAGCCCGCAAGAAACCAGGTGAGCCCAGACAGCCGTGGAAAGCAGAGCAGCAGCCCTCCAGTCAGGCAAGCGATGGAGAAAAGAGGAGAAATAACAAAAGAGATGGCGACGGTGGGACTAAGTGTTCTGGCACCCAGCAGCATGTGATCTGTGGGGGGGCTGTATGCAATTCAGGGGATGCTGGGTCGCCAGGTGTGGCTGCAGCAGCAGGACCGAGGGCAGAGAGAGGTTTGACGGCAAAAGACAAAGTCCTCCAGAGAATGCAACAGTTCAAGAGAGCCAGTCCACAGAGGATGGGACACAAGGACAAGAGCCAGACAAAAAACCACGAGAATGACAGTGTGCCTCTTCCACCTCAGGTGCAGACACAAGGTAAGATGACAGGATGCTCTTGAGACACACTGTTAGTATGCAGCGTTGTTGGCCCAGTGAACAGATGTGGTTTTCTCTCCGAGTGATTGTTTTCTCCATCATGTCATGCAGTAGACCTGGTGTGCATCTCAACATTTTTCACCATGTATCCCAACAGTGCTAATGTATCAATGTCTTTGTGATGACTAGTTGTACTTTTGGGAGATATTTACTAACAAGAAGATGACAGGCTTTGGATACAGCGCTTATACATGTTGCTATTTTAGCACACTCTTTGCTTGTATCTGTATCTCCCACCTCCACTCTGTGCTCTACCTAGATGCTCCAGAATCCCTCAGCTCAGGCCACCATGCAGAGTCCTTGGACAGTGACGAGGCTCTGGCCATGCAGATGCAGCAGGAGCTGGACAGGGAGGCAGCACAAGTCCAGACGGTTGACCTGGAGGATGGAGGCCTCTTCTTCTGTCAGATCTGCCACAGAGACCTGTCACACATGACCCCTGAGGGGAGAACACAGCACCTCAACAGGTTTGGACATTTCCATTTGTATTCTTGTATTCTACTGATTATTACTGTTATTGCTGATTTGGAACAGTAAAATGAACTAAACTTGACTGCAGACCACAGGTAGGCACTGTACTGGCAGACACACTGAGCAAGAATGACCCCTTTTTGCAGGTGTTTGGATGAGAGTGAAGAGAGTGGCTCAGCCCCTCCTGCTCCTCCTCCTCCTCCTGGGGTTCCTGACTGTCCCATCTGTGGCAAGAAGTTTAAGTCCCAGAAGAGTCGCTCGGCCCACCTGAAGCGCTGCTCCTCAGTCATGGGCGTCCCTCCGGCTGTGCTGCTGCAGGCTCTGCAGAGACAGGCTGAAGAGACCCAGAATGTCCTCACTTCTAACATACTGTGAGTGAGCCTCAGTTCAACCCATCCACAAGAAAGTTCCTTGATATATCCCTGAGCTTGCAATCAGTCGATTGGTGCACCTGCTCTACAAGTATTTTTGAGATATTCAAAATTTCGATGATGACCATCCACATACAGACTGGTTTCTCTACATCATTTCAATCAGAGTGATTAGTAGAGAGAGAGAATGTTGAACTTAATGTAATGTGTCATTACTTACCAATCTTTTCCCACAACAGAAATAGCTTACCTATCACTGCACAGCAGAATATGATATCTACAAAGCTTAATCAAACCTCTGTTCATTTCTTTCTCCAGCACAGAGACTGGAGGCACCAAAAGAAAAGGCCCATCCAAGCCAGGCCTCCCAGTAAGGAAGAAACCCAGAAAGAAGACTGAGCCCCTGGACGAAGACACCATGGTGGCAATGGCTTTGTCCTCCTCCCTGCTGGAACAGGAGGGGGAGTCTAAGAGACTGGTACAAATGGAGGCCACTGCCTCTCACATCTCCATGACTGCAGTGCTGAAGTGGAGGCCAGACACAGGTACAGTAACATTGTGATAAATAATGTGTTTTTTTGATAAAGCACACAGAGCAGGGAAGATTCTGTCTCACAGAGGAGCACAGTTATGTTCCTCATTACTGTTATTCATTGATCCTCATAGTGTGCAAGGCTGTGAGCTTCAGCTGTGCTACGGCCTCTGCTGCTTGTTGCATTGCAGCTGACAAAAGACAAAAGTAGTCCACTTAACGAAAGATAACCAGTAACTGGATCACTGACAGTTGCCTGTGGTATAAGCCAAACCAGTATCTAAACCTATAGACTATCACCTTTGTATCATCATCACTAATCTTTTATAAACCAAAAGATTTAGAAGTTTTTACTGTTAGTGCTTGAGCTCTGTGCATGTTTACGGGGCCTTCAGATGCATCACCTCCCTCCCTCCCTTCCCTCCTCTCGGTACAGGTAAGGGGCGCGGGAAGAGGAAAAAGGGCGCCGTCCCTCGTCCTCCTCCACTCCTCCTGGTTCAGGATGCTGAGGCAGCTCAGGCGAGGCTCCAGGAACGTGTTGCTGCTTTCCTTTTACGCAGCCGGGCTCCCTCTCCCCCCACCCCGACCCGCTGCCCCAGCAGTCTGCCTGGCTGGAACGGTGCTGCCCCCCTCTGGCAGAAGAGCAAACTACTGGATGCAGGCTCCACTTGTCAGTTTGATTTCTACACCCCAGAGCTCAGAGAGTTCATCTTGCCTTGGGCATTGGCAGCGGTGAGAGAGACCAAAGACACGTTCACATACTTCATGTAGTGTTTCTTTGTTCTTAGAACTGAACCGGTAGTTGAACTGAAATCAGAGCGGCAAGCTCCCTTTTTTTTAATCAAATGTCACTCAAGATAGAGAACCACACACTGCCTGGTAGTTATGGCCTGTCCTTGAAAGACAAAGGAGCAGATTAACAGAAAGTCTCAAACTGTGAAAGGCAGATGCTGGGTTTTGTTCATGATTAGTAATAGCTGCCGGTGGATCCAGCTGTTATTTTTTCTGGTCTGAAGTCATAATCGATATTGTTATTATGTTGATGAATTTAGTAAATGTATTAAAATGCCTTGACTTTATAGCAAACCTGTCTTGTTCAGATACTAGAACATACATTTGTCACAGAAATAGTAGAACAGACATCCATCCACTCACTTAGATGCTTTTAATATATTTTCTCTGCTCAGCTGACATCCCTGTACATCACATGGAGGTTGATTGACAGTGTACAATTGGTACACACATTTCTCTAGACTGAGCTATTTACTCTACTTAAGTTGTCTCTACCAACATGCAGCTCAGCACAGCAGTCAATCTCACACCCAGAATGCACCAGTGCAACCAACACGCTTGGTACACATCTCAGGGTCAGACCTCACAGCACATGTCCTCTCTTACAAAACGCCTGGGTAGGAATCTCTTTGCATGCCTGATCTGATCCAACCCTGGCAGCCTTCTACAGATATGTCCAGACATCCAGTATTTATCATATATAATGCAGGAGAGACATCTGATCATGTGGTAATTCTTTGAGATACAGATGTAGCAGTTCAGTTTTTACAATTGTATCTAGTTTTTTTTGTGTCAGTTGAATTTGAGGGAGAAACAATTCATGAAATTTGAAAAATGGGGTCATGGGTTGTTTTGAGGTTCTGAATTAAATTGGTGGCTGCAATGTGAGCTTTCATGATGGGGTGAATATTTGACCAAAGGATTGAAATGAAATCTCAGCTGAGTGAAAGTGATACTGTTCTCCTCCACTTCTTCAAACAGTTTCCCCTCGGGGATCAATAAAGGAATTCTGATTCTTATTCTGATAGACTGATGCAGCCTCCTGCAGCACCATCAACAAGCCTGAGTCTTCTGTCCAGTCTGCAAGTGAAGGAGCTCCTGTCTCAGGAACCAGGGCCTCCATCCCGCCATCCTCCTCCCAGACTGCTGCCGCCTCCACAGGGACAGAGCAGCTACCAGTGAGCAGCCAGGCTCTCCAAGACCTGATGGATCTGGCTGAAGACGGCATGACCCTCACCCAGTGTGGAAACATTACTTCAGGCCCTGACAAAGGTAACACACACAGTACAGTATGCCTATACAATGTTTGTTTATGTGTAGAGGCATGTGCATGCCCAGATAACAGAAACAAACCTTCTAATGTTAGTGACTCTACTGGTCATCAGTTTTGCTCATAATTGTGTTTTTGCCCCCAGAGAAGAGTGCCAATCTGATCACAAGCCTTCATCTGAGCGGCTTTGTCCCAGAGGAGTCAGAGGAGCAGGCTGACCTCTGTGCGAGCAGCTTCCTACCAGAAAGAACATGCACACGCTCAGACGACAGCCGCAGCCGAGCGAGGAGGATGACTGATCAACCAGGAGCAGATGAGGAGCGAGGCAGCCACCGATCAGTAAGACCAGATGTCATTGCACTTGGATCCTCCATCTTTCTCATCATTTGTATCTTCTTTTACTGATTGTATCCACCCATAATTGAATACGACAACTAATTACAAAGTAACAAGTAATCCAGGAGAAATATTGTATCAGATTGTTTAATACATTACATGCCACGTTCCTTGAGTTCCTTTTTCCTCCGGGCTGAGATAATACATGCAGTATAATACATGTTGTCTGTGCCTGCTGTGTGCCTTTGTGCATTAACTCTGCCATGCACTGAGTCCAGTGTTTCCTGCTGGTGTTTCCTCTGTAGGTGGCGCTGTCCAGACTGGCATCAGACCTGAGCAGCATGGTGAACAACCCTCAGTTCAGTGATGTGCAGCTCCAGGTGGACAGTGGAGAAGTCTACTTTGCTCATTCCTTCATGGTGTACGCTCGCTGCCCCCTGCTGGCAGAAATGGTAAAAATGATCACTGTGTCTGAAAAAGCACTGCAGCCCCGTTAATATTTTAAATATTAACTGTGGTATAAATGGCTGGATTCTTACGAGCCAGTTGTTTCAGCCTCTCTAATTAAGCCAAGCAGAGGCTTTCCAGTACATTTCAGTGATTAGCAGTGATTTGTGGACCTGATTTTGTCCAAAGCTTTTATTCTCTTTCACTTTAAACCAGCATTTTCTCCTTCCTGCCCTGCTCCACTCACAGGTACATGAAAGTGGTTTTGGGGTGCAGGAGGAGGGGATGCCTGCAGCCCAGAGGGTGCTGATTAGCGATGTCCCGGGACATGCAGTTTGTGCTTTGCTGCACTACCTCTACACAGCCGACTGCTCCATCCCACTGTCTCTGCAGCCTTATGTACTGGAGCTTGCTTCCAGGTTAGTATGCAGTATATGAACAAGGACATTTATTTCATAATGAGCAGTATGGTCCGTCAGTGATGCCTTACATTGAAAAATGTCTTCTCTTTTTGTGTCTGTAAAGGTTTGATTTGCAGGAGCTACAGCGGCTTTGCGAGCTCCACAGAGAAGGAGATGAGGAAGACCACATGAACCAGGAGGAGAATGTCAACAACCATACCGACCAGGCCTTCGTGGAGCTGCTCCGCTCCATGTGGAATGACGGGGATGAAGAAAACGAGGGTACAGATACAGAGGGAGGAAGTAATGAAGAGAGAGGATTGGAAGAAGATCGTCAAGCCGATGACCTCGCAGCAGGTGACAGAGACATCTGTGAGGAGAAGGTGAACGAGGAAGAGCTGGAGGAGATCTATGAGTTTGCTGCCACGCAGAGAAAGAAGGAGGAGGAAGAAGAGAGTATGGAGGAGGAGGAGAAGGTAGATGAGGAAGAAACTGGAGGAGAAGTGTTCACAAAACTGACAGAACCCAAAAGAAGCTCAACAGGCCTGCAGCGGCACCCTCTCCTGGAGCCAGACCCCAGTCTGGATCGCAGCTACAGCCGTCTCTTCTCAGACTCCTGGGGGGTCTATGAGGAAAGAGATCCCACCTCCTTACCTTCTACTTCTGGACAGTCAAAGACACACATCCCTCAATCCCGGAAACACCAGTCCCCTCGTAAACCCCCATGTGAACTGTCCGGCAGAGCTTTGCTTCAGTCTTCAGCAAGTTCTCTCAGCCCTCCACCCAGTACATCCAACCTGCCTATCCCAGGTCCGTCCCCTGGTCAAGTGTGTGATGCGGGGACAGATGCTGTTGACCTGGACGTGCCTGAAGAAGGTCTCCCTTTTAAGAGAGAAAGCCAGGGTCCTCGTAGTATTTGTGTGCCTCTTTCTCCTGATTCGACTCCGAAAAAGAAGGAACCCGAGCTCATAGTTTTGTCTGACTCCAGTGATGAAATGGAGGTAGTTGTCAGTTCATGCAGTCCTTCGCAACATTCTCCTTGTGCTGTCCAGAACCTTCAGAGCTACACGCAGATCAAACCTCAGCCAGCCCTGAAACCAAATGCATGCACCCCGGAGAATCAGAAGTTCAGGAGTTTAGAGTTCAGTCCTGAGGATCCATCTGCAGCGCCGGTTCAAAGTCATGGAGGTTCCAGGTGTGACCAGAGTCCGGTGGACTTTTCTCCAGAGGTGTCCTGGCTGATCCCGTCCACTCCGCTCCAGCATGGAGCAAGCACTGCAACCAGCTTCACTCAGACCAAAAACAGCATGTGCAGGACACAGCTGTTCCCTAAAGGTGACTCCTCTTCATCTGATTTCTCCTCTCCTGCTTTACCGTTTAACAACAGACTTCAGACCTCCAACAGTCCAGTTTCTGCCCGCACTGGCCCAGCACAGAGCAGTGTTCCCAGGTTAAAACTGGACAAGACCGCTCCCTGTAGCTCCAGCACTGACCTCAACTTTTGTCCTAATGGAAACAGTCGTTGTGATGTGAGTAAACTCAGAGAAGTGTTCCCAGTTTCCTCGAGCCAATCTAAGAGCTCATACCCTTCAAGTTTGACTTCCTCAAAGCAGGATACACCCCTCCACCTCCACCTCCAGCCTTACAGCAGCACTCCCCTGCACACTGAGCTCCACCAGCCTCCTGTTCTTCTTGGCACTTCCCCGCTCCACAGCAACCTCAGTAAGCAGAGGTTGACAATCCAAGGAAGGGATAGGGCACCATCTGATAGCCCAGAGGAGACAGAGCCAGGAAGCTTTCATCTCTCCCCCCTGTCTGACCCTTCAGATCCACCCTCCTCTTCCTCTCGCAGAAGTCTTCAAAATTCACAGAGACAAAGTAACTCCTCTCGTCAAAGCCGAGCATCTGTTGAGTCCAGCGACAATGCAGCGGGTGAGCCAACAAGAAGGGGAATAAGAGATGAGGAAGGAGAGAGAGAGTGCAAAAATAAAGACATGGGTTATGAAGGAGAGCAGGAAGAAGCAACAGGAGACAATGGAGTGCCAGAAGTTGCTGAATCCAGTTTCCAGCAGAGTTTCATGGCCATGGACGAGCCCCCCATAGCCTTCAACGACTCGTGGGGCCTCAACGATGCCAACCCGGGCTGCTTCAGTCTGAGGCTGGAGGACAGCAGAGGATCCAGCCAGCAGGAACAGCGAGAAACAGCCAGGTCATCTTCCTCTACTGACTGTCAGCTGTCGCCACCTAGTGTCCATGTTTTGAACAGCAGTGTGACTGCGCCCTCTTCGTCCAGAGTCCACAGTTCACAACCATCCACCGGCAGACAGGCTCATACAGGCCCTTCAGCCACCCCGTCGCCACCTGACCCCACCACTGGGACCACACCAGAAATCAGCAACAGCCTCCTGGACTCCAAAGTATGGGACAGCTGGGAGGAGGAGGAAGAAGAGGAGGAGGTGCTTCCTCTCTCTCAGAGGGTGAACCCCTCTGCTCAGCTCAAAACACCTGGTAAGTCTTCTTACTCTCGCTACAGTGTGTGTGATTTGCCTCAAATGTAGTTTTACAAAATCATGAAAAATATATAAAAAAATATTGTTTTATTAACGCGTTAACGCAAATCAATTTTAACAGCGTCATTTTTTTTATTACGAGATTAACGTTCTTTGCGACCTAGTGAACTTGTAGTTCTTTATAAGCTGTGGCCACTGCTAGTAACGTAAGAAAAACTAAAGGACCCGGTTATAAACCGGAAAACAAAACAAAAAATCGGCACGCCCCACGCAGGTGTTTGGCCTTGCCTGCACGCTAGCTGTGAAAGAGTAGGCTACCGGTTTGTGTGGATGTCAAGCGCGAAACGCCGAAATGGATGCGAATAAGATTCTGAATGGAAAGTTAAGTTTCAAAAAGTTTCCAGATGGGTCGACTGACAAGACCAAAGTTATCTGTGTGTATGGTCGGTGTGAACTGAATTATCAATGTAGCACATCCAGTCTGAAATACCACTTGATGGCCAAACACACGGCGAATGCGAATTCTCCGCCGCCTCCTTGTCAAAACCGGGCGACAATGGATGGCTTTCGACAGAGGCATATGGATGCTATTATGTTCAAAGGAAACTTAAGAAAGGAAAGTTTAAGCCATGGTTTACAGTAACTGCACTATAGCCTGAGTTCTAGTTTACAATGATGTGCACTTTGTCATCTGTTTATTGACAGTGTTAAATTGTGAGATTTGGTTCATTCAAATGTGAATGACTGCTCAAAGTGAGAATGTTAGTGTGAAATAAAACACTACACGTTGTTGTTTTCAATTAAAAAACATTTGCACAAAGCGAGCCTATCCACTTTTCCATGTTGATGAGTATTAAAATGATAATTAATGGGACATTTTGCATAGATGAAAATGTGCTATTAATTTGCGATTAATCACAAGTTAACTATGACATTCATGAGATTAATCGCGATTAAATATTTTAATCAATTGACAACACTACTTTAAGTATTAAAGAGTAAAACTGGAGCTGTTTGATAGTCACATTTAATTATATTAATATGAACATTTCTGCTGAAAGATTGAAACAGATCATCTTCTCCAGACTGCGTCGCACCAAACTGGTCATCCACCTTGAAAACAAGCACTCTGTCAGTCCTAACTGCATTAGGTGTGCCAAGCTGGCAAGCTTAAGCCAGATCCAATTATAAACACTTCATTGGTGAAAACACCATAACCAAGGAATGTTTGGTTAAGATCTATTTAATGAAGTGAAAAACCTTTGATTTCACTGCCCTCAGTTGTGTTTTATGTTCAGACTGGAGTGTTAAACAATGTCTTCCCGTGTGTCTTGTCAGCACCATCACGCAATAAACGGCGGCGTACCTTGGTGCCCATCACTCCGTTGCCCCACTACTCTGACATGGACACACCGGAGCTCAAGAACAAACTCAACAGGTCAGTCGGTTCACTCTCATCCTGGCCCTCACATTAAAGACAGGGTGAAGAGGGGACTCATGGTTTTTCCAAATAGTTGTTTTCTCACTCTCCTCAAACTTCCAGACTCCATTGACAAAAACAGTCGTTTTTCCTTGCAGAACATGGGTGTCATCGGTTAGTTTGTCTGTATGTTGTGTGTGTGTATGTTGGTGTTTTAAAGGGTTAGTTTGGATATTCTGCGAGGTAAAATTACAGTTTTTGTCAATGGAGTTTGGTGGCTTTGTGAAGAGCGATGTCCTTTCCATGATGTTTGACTGTTTTCAGACCCTTGTAGTAACAATCTGAGCCTGTGACCATTTCTTAAACTTTTTGTGCATATTAATCATTTAGACCCCAAAATCGGGCCCAGGTTTAAAAATACTGGAATCACCCTTTAACCGAGGAGCCTATCCAATTACCCCTCCACAGCCTCTCTATCAACTCGGTCTGTCTGGCTGTCTTTTGTTCAGGCTGTTTTCCTCTCGTCCATCTGTTTATTTGTTCATCTGTCTGTCACAAAAGCCTCTTACTTTCTCCTCTGTGCAGGTTTGGTGTTCGGCCTTTACCCAAGCGCCAGATGATCCTCAAACTGAAGGAGATCCACCAGTACACCCACCAGCTGGTCAGCTCCGACTCTGAGGATGAGGCATCCTCTGCGCCCTGCGCTGCTCAGATGAAGCCCCCACCCAGAAGTTCAGTGTCCGCTGGCAACAAGCCAGTGTCCTGCACCCAGACAGAGAGGTTTAAAGAGCCTGGAGCGCCCGCTGCCACCTCTCTGAAACACAGCGTAGAGGAGGGGGCCGAGTTGCTCTCTGCCTCTCAGGGCTCTAACACCTCCTCAACTGCTGCCAGTGAAGAATCTGAAAGGTACCGTGTCGATTCAAGTGTGTGGAAAATATTTTTGCACCGTCTCTGGATGTCTCTGGGAATCGGGGTTGTGTTCAAGCTGTTTGATCAATTGCTGTTTACTACATTATCTGGTGTAAGAGGTGCCTCAGCCCCCGCCGTTTAATGGATGCAAAATGACTCCATTGAAGCACCACTTCACTTTGTGACTTTTTCTTTTAAAATAAAACAGCACATTGTTATTTGTGTAAATCGTCTACTTATTACCAAAGCATTTATCAGTAACACAGTTAAGATGGAAAGAAATGAGTGTTTTGCGTTGCATGTTGATTTAAGTGGAGCTCCTGTATTCAGTGCTGCTGCTCTTTTCACCAGTGCTACTTGTTGTTATTCTGGAGCCCTACAGCCTCTTTAATTTGGGTTGCAAGATGTTGTATTGTCACATAAATATGAAACTTGTTGCCTAGAAGTAACTTCCATAAGTACGGTACACGCATCTAACCACTTCCTGCTCTCTCAGCAGGTCCAACCCAGAGCTCTGCCTCTCCTCCGATGGAGGCTCAGACAGCGAGGACGGCATCTCTGCCTCCCAGGTGGCAACGCGCCTCCATGATCGCCTCCGAGCAGTGCGCTCCTTCATTCTGTCTGAGTCCGAACTGTACACACAGATCCTCCAGTACCAGCCTCTGGTCCTGTCCCAGCTCCAGGAGCGGCTCAAGGCGGCCGGCATCCGCTTGGGAGCTGCCAAGCTGGCGGACTATCTGGACTCCCAGTGTATCACATTTACAACAGCCAAGCCGAGCCACGCCGGCCACGGGCGGGGCAAGAAGACAGGCAAGAGGGCAAAGGCAGCGGGTGAAAGTGGAGCGAGCAGGAGAAGAGGTCCTACGGCCATTCATTAAATCTTTGACTGCAAGAACGTGTGAAAGGCACCAGGTTTTATTTTAGTGCAAAACATTTGTGTGAAAATACCTTCAGACAGAAGAGGCCTTAAAAACTGAATTATGAAATGTTTTAACTCAGCTGATTCCTCAGCAGTGGACTTCAGGTTTTACCACTTTGTTTCAAACGATGTAAACTGCTTTTAGCTATTTGTTTCAAATGTTTTGTTTATTGTGAACTCTCACTGTGAAAATAAAAAATGTGAATGTCGCTGTGGCTCAAGGGCACAAATGATTCCTCAGACTGAAAAGTGATCTCAGGGTAGATTTGGTGGTAAAAAAGTTCATCCTTCGCATGTGGTGTTATACCAACTCAAACTGTAACAGTAGCTGTTTTAATCATCACGTTTCCTCCATTAATACGCACATTTCTACAGTCCAGTCAGATCATGTGGTCTACAGGCACGCTGCTATATTTGTTCAGTATTCTCAAGACATCACATGTAGAAACAAACTGACCATCAGCCTTGAAAACAAAGCAGCAGTGTATCCAGACAGAAGGAAAACAATCCAGAGCAGATCAGTTAAATATAGATCGTATACTCCAAACATTGTGCACAACAATTACTTTACATTAAAATGTGAAAATGTCCCCAAATATCTTGGGAGGGCTTAAAAAACTGGAAGGTTTTTCCCGATATATCGTTTATTTCTGGGCCTATTTTTCCAGCTGAAACAATTAATTGCTAAATCAAAATTAACTAGCAGCAGTTTTGATAATTGATTACATTTTGGGCTGAAACTGACATTTTTTCAATTGTGTCAGAAGGATCAAGATGTCGATATAGAGCATATCGTTAGCCTCATAGCATAATTGCCTAAGTCATTTTTTGGCCAAATTGAGATATCTGCCTAACTCTACTCTCCTGACACTGCTGCTTCATCCTGCCTTATCACCCGAAAAACCTTAAAATATGACTTAGGCAATTATGCTATGAGGCTAACGATATATATTATCAAGATAGTTGCTAATTGAATTTTCTCTTGATCTACTAATCAATCACTTACATTAGCTCTGACGCTTAAATCAACTGTCAGTCAAAAACTCCAGCTGATCTCTGACTTTGCTCGCTCAGCCACATTAAACAAACATCAGTAAACAGTTGTTTCCCAGAAGTTGTAGCAATGAGACGAGCTGACGGGGATATGACGCCACTGACAGGCGAGCAAATGAAACGTTACCCTTACCTTGAATAAATGTACGTTATCCTAAATATTTCCATCATTGTTCAAAGCCAGAGAAAAGTACACAACTCAACACGTACAAGTCAAGTTGTTTTTAGAGATTTAACTATATTTTATTCACTGCACCTTTAAGGAAAAGGTAGAGGGCCCACTTTTTTGTTGTTGTTTTTCCTAATCAAGCCAATTAACCGAGGAGTCTGTCTGACTGCCTCCCACAGTCTCTGTCAACTTAGTGTTTTCTGTCTCAGGCTGATTTCCTCCCATCCATCTGCTTGTTTGTTCGTCTGTCCGTCCGTCACAAAAGCCTCTTACTTTCTCCCCTGTGCAGCTGATCAGCTCTGACTCTGAGGATGAGACACCCTCTGCAGGCCGCGCTGCTCAGATGAATCCCTGTCACACACGCTCATGATATCAGGGAGATTTAAAAGACTTTACATGCAGGTACAAATTACACAAGAAGAAGACTTTATTCATCCTCAAAAAATGATGACAAGTTTTCAAAGACAGCCGGCACTCAGCTGATTCCTCAACAGTAGACTTCAGGTTTTGTTTCAAACTATGTTAATAGGTTTTATATTTAAGTATTTTCCTTCAAATCTTAACATATTACGAAAATATTAAAAAATGTCAATCTTGCTGCGGTCTAAGGATACAAATGGTTCCCCAGACTAAAATCATGTTGCGTATGTGATGGCACAAAAGTGAATCGTTAGCATGCGGTGGTCAAATCAGAGCAAACGAACAGAAACGATCCGTCACATGGGAGGTTTTTGAAAAACATTTTACTTCTTTCCCTCTTCTGTAGATTTCTATTAAAAGATCAGCCTTGGCGTACATACAACTGAGCACACTTGAGAAAGGAGGCAGGTTCTTGAGCAGGAAAAGAAATCTCACAACTTCTATCTGATTCAAGTAGAGAGAGACAGGTCTGTCGTAGCAGCACAACTGCACGGCAGCACTGGGAGTTCGCACTCGGGTCGCTGTCGTTGCATCAGGGAGTTTTTGTGTTGTGCACCCAGTCTCCTCTACAGCAGCGTGAAGCACAGGGCATCAAATCAGATTCCAAATTACGTACGACCGTTAAGCACCACAGATCCCGGAGACGCGTCCGCCTCCTTGCCACTGCTGTGATGCTGTCATCTATGGAGCATCGACGCGGTGCTTCCTGTCCCGGCTCCGTGCCTCGCACAGTCATGACAGGTTGGCAATGTTGGCAAGGAAGCGCTGAGCCCACCACTCCTCCAGGTCTATGGGCACAAAGTCTGCACAGAAAAAGAGGCAGCAGAGGTGACAGAGAATTAAAGCTTAATCCGCGTCTTATGATTCATTCATTTTCCTCATTAATTATTCACTTTGTCACATGGAATCCAAAAAACAAAGGATGAAAAACCAGAGGGGGCCAAAATACCAACCAAGAGTTCAAGTGTTTTCCTGTACTGAGTTGGTGGTCTAACTGTCCATCTCACTATGTTGTGGTCTCTTATCTTAAAAAAAGACTGAATGTTTTCTCCACAATACTGCAATAACATGTTAGCATGCTGACAATAATGCTAATGTCAGCATGCTAACATGTTGATGTTCAATAGGTATAATGTTTACCATGTTCCCCAACTCAGTTTAGCATGTTAGCATGCTAACATTTGCTAATTTCCCCTAAAAATAAAGAACAGCTGAAGCAGATTTGTGGTTTTATCGGACAAATAAAAATTTGACCTGATGATGGAGCTAAATGAAAGGTCATTAAAGTTATTACAGTTAATATCCTGAGGGAAATGTGAACATCTATCCCAAACTGAATGTCAGTCCGCCCAACAGTTGTCGAGACATTTCACTCAAAACCAGAATGTTCAACCTCTAGAGGAAAAGTGAGGGGATCACTACAGTCAGTAGACGTCATCCTCTGGGGACCATGAATGTCTCTACATATTATATTTTGCAGAGATCCACGTGAACATTGTTCAGATATATCTTGAACAAAGTCAGTTGAGCTGAAATACATATAGATTTTAGACATCTGTCACAACCTCTCAGGACAGTGAGCCACAGAAGGAACTGGAACACCAGGTGAGTGCGAGTCAAGACAGGCCCCACGATGAGCAGCCTGGGCTGGCTCATCTGGAACAGCCAGGCTCCCATAGAGCAAGCAAGAGTTGTTAAAAATTAAAGTACACTATTACAACAGCTGCCCTATGTCTGCAGATAAAGCTGAGCCAAAAAGAGAAATGGGAGCAGCCATTCAGCCATTCATTTTAAGTAACCAGGAAAAAATAAAAACATGCGAGATAACTGGTTCAAAGTTCAGGAAAAAAAAACCAGGAAGAGGTTTATCTGCTCGGATCTCATAAAAGTGTCAGCAGTGAAATATGAAGGCTGATTTACTTTGATGTCGTATTCTTTGAAGCATTTCAGCAGGTGAATGAGCGTATGCTAATCAAAATGTGTGGAGTGGAGACACGGGTACTTACTCTTCATCGCAGCACTGGGAGTCTTCTCAGTGTACTGAATGGGCCCCGGGCTGTCAGTTGAAGGCCTACCGTCCCCGTCCCCCAGCTTCTGCTCCACCTCCTGCCATGCTGCAAGCGAACAAACACACAGTGTACGCTGAGTAAACTGAAATTGATCAACAGGAATTCTTCATCTGCATTGCTACCTGGATGCAGGTGTTTTATTTAAACTTGATAAAAAACATTTTCTGTCCTTTTTTCCCCACATTTCTGATCTCACTCAAACATCCAAGCACCTTTGGGTGGAGGGTGGACTGGTCTGTGGGGTGTGATTTATCTGCTGTGGGTGAAGGTTTTCCAGCTTCACCCACAGATAAGCCTCAAGGTTTTCGCTCGCCTTCAACACAAACACGACTTACTTACAGTTTGTGCAGCCTGTTTAGCTTAAACTAATGTGTAGATGTCAAATCTAAAAAACCAACAAGCCGCTGCGTGTGTGCGTGGAGGAGGGTGCAGACATCTGATCATTTCTGGAGGTGACATTTATTGTCTCTTCTGTTTTCTTGCCATAGTGAACATGTTCAGCTGGAGCGGTGTTTTCTGTCTTAACACAGCTTGACGGATTGTGCCAGAGGTTTTTTCTTTAGGTGCGAGCGCTGAAGAAGAGTGAGGCCCTTGTCCCCAGCTGAATGCCACAGACCAGTCTTTCCTGGCAGCCCTCCAAGAGCAACACAGATAAGATGGGTCATGCCGATTCAGCTATACAAGTCATTCATTTCCACTGGCCAGCAGTCAGGCATGCTGGGTAAACTTCAAGACAAGGTGAACAGCGCACACGCTTTAATCATTACTGACTACAAGCAGCATTCCTCTTCTGAAGTACCCTCTGTTGGCAGTTTGTTGCCACATTAAGTTTCATATGTGAGGCTGCTTGTGAAGGAGCGTCTGAACATTCAACCTCGTGTGTAACTGCTTGATATGTGATATGTGGCTGCAGTTTTAAACGTCGTGACAAAACAGGTTTACTCTGTATTAAAATGAGCAGCTCAGCACTGCGGTTTCTGCAACACTTCTGGGCAGTTACTGAGGAATTAGTCTGAAACAAGTTAGATGATCATTCATCTTCAGATAGTCCCTAACAGGTAGTTTAATCAATCATATACTAGAATATACAGTCCATATTGAGATGGTAAGAACACAGTGTTAGCTACTTGCAACTATCCAGGATTTCTTGCCCGATCAATCGACTGATTGAGCACGCTGGCAGTCGGACAACTTGTATTTTTGCAGTTTTGAAAATGAGTCACATGGTGAACATGTAGGAACCATCAGCTACAGTGCGGCTGCTCAGTCAGGAAGAAATGTGTTGTAAAGAACAAGGAAATTAAAAGATCATCTGCTCGCCACACTGCCCCAAGTTCCATCCTCTGACCTCAAAAGACAGATCTATAGATTGTATCTTCTTCAGGGTTGGAGGTGTAATCTTGGCACTGCGACCTGCACCCACCCATGTACTCATCCTGCGACCCTCACCTTCATACACAAATCTGACGTTCTCTTCATGTGCGGGAGTGAATCCCTCTCCTGGGCTGGCGGCCTTGTGTGTGGCTGCGCTGTGGTAGCGCTTCCCGTTCAGACGATTGAACACGATCTTTGGGGGAGGAGAGCTGGAGAGACCAGACAGAGTTCGTTAGAGAACATCAGTTGGGGGGGGGGGGGGGGGGGGGGGGGGGGGGGGGGACATGAGCCTCAGATTATGTTGTTAGCTTTTAGACAAAATGAGGTGGCGGATTCATTCTTGACCTTGGACAAAAGAATGTAAGCAATCATGCTCAGTTTATTTCAGAGTTCCCAGTTTATTACATACACCTATCAAACACTAACGCATGCTGATATACGCAAGACACCCCATAGTTTGTGGTGCTGTTTAACTGTTAGGCGTTATCAGCTGGAAATTGAGAGGATCTCTCAGTGATGCAGGTATTTCCGAGCAGCACCTGAATGAAGCACGGGACCTCTGCCGGCTATGAAGCCACAGCAGGCAGGTGGGGTCCCAGGTGACGAAGCGACGACACACGCTCACGCAGAGAAAGGCTGTCTGATATCCCCGCATGCTCACGGCCGGTCTTTCCGGCTGTGCAGTGAACCCGCGTGCTAAAGTTTGTGTCCGATAATGGATGCAGCGACGTCGTACCGATGTGTTACATGATCGCAGGCACGGCGCACGTGCAGAGTATTTTGGGCCCACTCCGCTCAAACGGCCCGGATAAGTAATCTAAACAACAAATACAACAAAACAAGACTTCAGGCAGCTACTTACTTCAATGAGTGTGATGGCTTGAGCTTCAAGTCGCTGAATTTGCACTCGATTTGTTGTGTGGGACCTTTCGAAGACAAAAATCAGAGTTAAATCGTTTTCATGCAGCACAGATCACCTTTAAACGCTCTGCGCGTGAACACAAGCTTTGTAACAGCTGCAATAATCCCAGACTTTCCCCCGTCGGTCCAAAAGCAGTCTGATGTTACATTGCATCATGCTTTAGATAACAGACCCATTCACCAACCTGTCCTCCGTTGTGTAACGAGTTTGCTGGGACCTCTGGTGATTGTGTACATCATGTGAACGCCAGTAACCTCAAGAAATTCTGGGGTTTCCCTGTTCAAAGACTGTCTGGCTTGTTAATTATCAGGCGCAATCATTGACTGTCAACTCCGCAACTTCCAGTCCTGTGTCCGCTCCTCCTGACGCAGCCACGATGAGGGGAAAAAAATGGTAACGTTGGATTTGTTCCCCAGGTCAGCTGCTCCAGAGTCGGCCTGAAGCCTGCAGGAGACTCGGTTTGACTTGTTGCCCGCTGTATATTAATACGCAGCCTGCTGCCCCTCCTAACCAGCAGGTGTTCAGCCGTAATAAACCGACGTCCGCTGCTCCTGCGAGAGGTTGTGTGTAGGTCATCCAAGGAGAAAGCGGCTCCACATGCCGGGGATCAGTCAGTCAGAAGGGGGACACTGTGGTTCCTGACGTCCGAGGATAGTGACACTCCAGGCCGGACACTGTGTCCTATGTGCTCCGCTGATGCTCGGGGACCGTCTGCGGCAGCTCTGCTCTCTGACAGAATGCAAGGACACAGAACACTTTGATATTTTCATCAGGACGGAAAACTACCATGCTGTGAAACGTCAAGATAGACAGAGTTTGGGGCAGGACTTCCGGTCATAATTTTCCAAAATAAAACAACAGTCCTGTTTTGATGCCACGAGTTTGAAAGAAGACACTGCGGTATAATATGATGTATCATTGAAAATAATAGATTTCAACCATGTCCTATTTGACGTTTAGTACATGGAAATACAGTCAACATTTTGAGGTTAACTTGAGTAATTGGAACATATTTCTGAAAAAATAAACTTTTCAATAAATCTTCTGAAACCTGAAAATACTGCACTGTGTTCTTATAGTCTCTCTCTCTGTGTACGCTTTAGGCAAACGTGCCCAAGTCAACATTGCTTACAACAAAAGTGCCTCAAATATAGGCCACTTATTTATAATGTGCAATTACTATTTAACAACATCCCAAAGCAGGATCATGTCTACTCTTCCATTATTTTCTAATGTTGAATTCAGGCTTTTGAACTTGCTGAATATTTCAGTAGGATTTCAAGTTTCTCTACCACTGCCTTCTTTTCGGTGCTTTTACTTTGAAGTTGGAGTCGCTTTTCGCTCGCGTTGTTACTGTTTATATCCGGTCGGACTGCTTTACGGAGCTGGGCAACCCCCCTTAGTGACGTCAGTGCACGCCCCTCAGATGGGGCATTGGAGGAGGAGCGGAGAGATCACCTTTCACCTAATAAACCTGGGGCGCAGATGAAGAAGACTGACATAAAACGGTTTTCTGCAGTCTGCAGCTTTGCTTTCAACTTAAATACTTGTAATAATAACTAGTAGAGTCTGACGAAGATATACTATTTAACTAATATTTCTAAGGACTAACAGCACGCGTAGTGTCACACAAAAGCTTATAATAAACATATTTTATCTCCAGTTGCAGGCCATCTGCTATTACATTGATATAAGGGCATATTTTATTGCATTCCTGCATCTCAGACACACCACAGAGTCATCGTAGGTAACCTGTGTCGCTGATGTGAAAATCACCTGAGTGTCTCTGCACAGTGTGAGCTGACAGTCTGCGTACTAAGTGAAGATCAGGGGGACAAGAAGCAGCTCAGACAGGCTTATCCAGGGTGATATCTAACACTACACCTCCCACTCTCCCCCCGTTCATCTGTACTATGTGGGTTAATGACCACAGACTCCAGGCCAGGAGGCTAATCATCAACTGTCCACACTACAAAGGCTTAGCGTTAACAGCAGAGGCCAAACCCTGGTCAGACCATGCTCACGTTGTACTGTACGAGACACAGTCATCCGCTGTCACACCATGGTACCGCTGTACTCTACAGCCAATAGACGTTTAGGTCAGTGTGCACAGATGTCCAGCATTAAACAAGGTAGCTGATAGTTTGTCTTCCAATTAGCTTGTTCTTCAGAATACTTTGTTGTCAGTGAGTTCAAGACAGGCATCATGAGTAACTTCAGTCCCACAGTCCCCTTGTCTCAGTAGTGCCAGGTGCAAGAAATCACCTACAGCCAGACAACAATTTCACGTTAAACTGACACATCCAGCACCCGCCCCCTCTGCATCCCCCATTTCTTCAGATTTTACGACTAACAGATGAACCAGTCTCACACTTTTCACTCATTAAATCATGAATCATTTTTAATGATTTTAAAATTGTCACGACGATTCAACTCAGCGTAGATCAAAAGCAGGTGAGACTGATGTTTGGGTCACAGAGTCTATAAACAGAAGTAGTCTAGCTTTCTTACTACTCATTTCAAATCACTGTCGAGTTACTAACACGAACAATGGCTGCATTTCATGTAGGTTTTGCACTTCTGGGGCCCTGATGTTGCAGATGCTGGCTCACTGTCACAGCTTGCTTTCACGCCTTCAGATGCCTGAATCCACTACCATCAACAAAATGAGGTTTCTAAAACTAAAGATCACATCATTTTTTATAAATAACGTTAATCTTAACTGTATGAAAACCCACTATTTGTATACCAGTCACAGTCTATTCTACATTTCAGTTGCACATGCGCAGCAAAGATATAAATGTTTATTTATATATAAGTTTTTATTATTATTAGTCTTTTAGGTGTGGTAGAATCATTTCCAGGTAGTTTAATTCAGACTAATGACCTTTTACAGAGTACAAAGTTCAGATAGTATAAGACATTAAAAGTCTTGAAAGACAGTAAGACAGACACCATTACCAACAAAAAAAAAATCATCATTGCAGTCCTGAGTTGTTTAATACAGTACGATTGATCAGTCAAGCTCTGTTATAGACACCTAGGACCAGAATGCCTCAACATGTCTGTTACTTGGCCTCTTGTATGGCGCCCAGCCTGTTCAGTGTGATCGGCTCAAACAAGGACACACACTCAGTGAGGAAAGAGTGTGTGGGGACAAATAGTGGCATTCGTTCTCTTACCTGATGCCACATTATGGGTGATGAGTAGACTGTGAAATGTTCCTTTCGAATGGATTCGATCTCTTTATTGCCTGCTGTGTGTGTTTGTGTGTGTTTGTGTGTGTGTGTGTGTGTGTGTGTGTGTGTGTGTGTGTGTGTCTGTGTATATAACTTCATCAGTAATGAGGGTCACAGTCTTCCACAAGGCTGTCTGTGATGTAGTTGACTCGCAGCAGCTCCTGGTAATACTCTTTCTCCACTCTTGTGTTGACTGTCCAGGCCACCACCTCCACGCCCCTCTGGGCCCAGTACTCCACATAGTCTCTGCAGACAGCAGACAGCACACACACACGCACACGCAACACAGTTAAGCTCTAGTGTGAACAGCATAATTAGGACATGAGTTCATGGCCTCCGCTGCAGAAACTCACGGTGAGACAAAGTTCTTCTGTATGAGGAAAGCGGAGATGCCGCAGAGCTTCCACAGAACACGATGGTGCGCCCAGTCCAACACGATGTCCATTAATGTGAGCCAGTGGTGTTTCCATAGTGACGAGAAACGAGGGGCACCATCTCCGAACCGACTGAGGCTCCACGGCCGGTGGGTCAGTGCTGTGACCACCTCTGGGTCGCTCTGTCTCATCTGGGCCGGAGTGGAGCGGAGACGAAATAATGTGCATGTGAGCAATATGACGGATAATAACAACAACGCAACACATGACAGGAATGTGAGCAAGTATGTTGGCTTATTTAATCAGTGCCAGTATGTTAGCTATGACACGCTGGGAGGAGGAAAGCCAGACAACAAGCGAACCTGTTCTGGTCCAAATTATTTTGCATGTGGTTGTAACAATATTCTCATGTATTTATACCAGCACGTCATGTACAGAGGTCTCAGCTCAAAACAACCCATGGATCAAATAACTATAATTCACATTTCTGTGTGTGCAGAAAATAGAGTCAAAAGTGTTGCTTTCATCCAAAGAGCCTGTCATTTGTTGTCTGTTAGGTAGCTCATACTGGTCAGGCCATCCCAGCTTGTATAGCTACTGTCTGTATTTCTCCATACATCTCTCCCACAGTGATGAAGCTGCACACTCAACCATGGAAATTCAGCTGAAATAGCTTACCCTAACCCAACAATGGAGGGATGTGAGCCAAACTTAGCAAAATGTTCACACAGTGTCATTTGTTCCTCAGCAGTTTGACAGTCAAACACAGCAAATGTGACTCCCTTCCAGCATCCTGAAAGACAAACAGCTCTCTCACCCTGTAGATGACTTTGGGCTCGAAGGAGCAGACGATGCTGCTGTTGTAGAGGACTGGATGTTTTTTATACAGTTCTTTAAGGGCTGCGGCTGCCTGAGAGGAGGAGAAAACACGGTTAGAATTGTGTGTGTGAGGCTTTACATCACTGTGTGTGTGTGTGTGTGTGTGTGTGCGTGCTTGTCCAACCACTTGGTGGTAAGCAGCAGCTGTGGATGTACAGACGCACTGCTGTGGGCCCTGAACTCAAGAATGTGACAGCCTGAAACAACAACCACCATGATAGCGTTCCCTACTCGTGTAGAAATGTGCTAGAAAGGAACCACTCGTTAAGTGGTTGAGAGTACACTGATGAAAGACTTCACTGTATCTTTCAGCTCCGGCTCAGTTTGTAGTTCACTGGCACACATAGTAAAGTCAGATTTTCATATCAGAGTATTCCAAACTGTTAGAAACATCCAGTGACATCATATGTTACCATGAAGACAAAACATGCCGTGCTAATGTACTTAAAGTGTGAGCAGCTGAAAATGTGCGTGTGTGTGTCAAGACCGTAGAGTGGAGGACCTCCTCCTCCTCCTCCTCCTCCTACATCTATAAGACACTTGTAAAGAAGAAATGTATGACAGGATGACTTTTAGAAAGGCACACAAAACTAAAGAAATCAGTAAAAAAAATTATTTTCCACCATTGAGTAATGACTCAAGTCTTTACTAACCACTTGATAAATGAATGAATCGACTGGTTGTTTCAGCACTAGAACACTGAACACACGACCATGTCCCATCCCTGGAGACATTTTCTGATCATTTTGTTCTATTCCTGTTAAAATCACGACTTCAAGTTCTCTTCATTATGTGATGATGGCCAGCGACAGATCGATTAAATCAACAAGGATGACAGACAGACTGCACGTTTGTTTGTTTTGTTGGCTGCACCTCATCGGGATGACCTTTGACATCAAAGTAGATGGTCAGCTGCAGTTTGATGCATTCCTCCACTGCCTCCTCCAGGGTTGGGATCTTCTCTCCAGCAAACCTGTCCCTGGTGACGAAGGGCACAAATGTTTTCAAACACATTACTGTTTGCCTGGGAAACATTATACTTTGATCAGAGATATGCCTAACTTTTCTGTGCCTGCATTATGATGAAACACAGTTTTCATGGGTGAGGCCAGACAATAGATTAACTTCCAGGATGCCAAATCAGACATGTAAAGCATTTGTGCAGACTTTGCTCCAGTAAAAATAACCTCAGGAAACAGAAGTCTTGTGCAAACTGATGTTGTGGAGCAAATATATACTTCTAGGTTTTCATACAGTAGGTAGGGGAGGAAGTCTCTACTTCTGTAATGATCATCCCAAATATTTGCACACCTTGACATTATGAACACAAGCAAATTAAATGACTCTCAAGAGTTAAGTAATTAAAGCACAACAGGTAAGTTGTCTACACTACAGCTGACTGACTGACTACAGTAAGGCAACATATCAGTGGAAAGATAGTATTCTGATCTGCCGCCTGAAGGCATTTCATCAGCACCTACATACAATGCAGGCCAGAGTATTTCAGCCTCCAGCTAGCCCAAAAAACATGCATGACTTGTCTGATCCGGTGCAACACCTCCAAAGCTTTGCCCCATTTAAGACATTAAGCAAAAAGGCTGCATCCCAATTATCCCTTCCCATAATGTTTTTTTTCCCAGGTATTGAGCCAATCAGTTTGCATTTCCTGACAAACAACTATTAACAGACTGCCTACGTGACAGACACGTCAACTGCACATGCAGCCGGTCATCGCTGCAGATATTCATCACAATCTAACAACTGACTTACAGTGCACAGCAACATTAATACAAAAGCAACAAAAGCCTAAAAAAACAAAGTCTGCCATTTGTGTGTGTGCCTCTGTGTAATCGTATAGCCTTCTTTCTCACCTGAGTCGATGTTTAGCAGCTGCGTCCAGCTTACCCAGCTCGGACAGTCTCATCTGGCTGAGGGGTCCTGACCCGTTGGTGGTCCGGTCCACAGTGTCATCGTGCATCAGTATTGGGACGCCATCTGCTGAGAACTCCAGGTCCAGCTCCACGCCTGTCGCCCCATTCTTACTGGCCTAGAACAGGACAGACAACCAAAAGGGATGGAGGTATTTCAGGAGGGCTTGTTTCTGATCACGTGGTCATGCCATGAATCTGTAGGCTTTCTGAATAACAAGAAATTGCAATATAGAAACGCCAAAGAAATGCAGTATTTCCATTATGTAGCTGTGCACTGGAGAGCCCTGCCAGGTTTATTTATCAAATCAAAACACTGCTCTTTAAACTCTCAAATATTAATATCAGTACCTGCCTTAACAAGGCAGAAGTCTGAAATCACACCACTGAGCTGCTGTACATCCTACAGTTCAGTGAATGGCAGTGTGTGCAGCTGCAGTACTGAATGTTGGCAGTGATGGTTCCCAGTGGATCGCAGGGACATGATGTCCCGGTGGATGAGGTAAATCCTGATCCTCTGGTTTTCTTGCCAGTTTACAGCACTAACGTTATGGTGTTTTTTGTCAGGGATGATGATATGACATATCTCAGCCTCCAGTGATAGCACACGCTGTGGGAGGCTGTGAAGGAGAAGAACCATCCCAAAACATGTGAAGGGAAAACACACCGCCCCCCCCCCCCCCCCCCCCCCCCAAACCTCCTCTCACCTCCCGTATAGCTGCTAGCGTGTTCTCCGGTGCGTCGTGACCACCGCCCCGGTGGGCGACCACTGACACCTTGCCCTTGGCTGGGTGCAGCACCTGCAGGGCCCGGCTGGTCGGCACCTGGGGGAACCGGAACATGGCCATAAAGAGGTAGAGGGAGGCAGTGAGGGCAGTAGTCCACAGCGGGCTCCGGGTCCCGAGCAGGACGACCACGAAGACGACCGAATACAGGGTGACTTCATCTCCGATCTGCAGCATTGTTGTCCCCCTCCGTCTTTGTGTTGTCAAAGGGCAGAAAGGAGTTGAGGCAGCTTCTGCTAGCAAAGGCGCCGCTGCCGGTCAGGTGAATGCTAACGTTAGCTAACGTTAGCTGCCCGTCTTGCTAAGTTTACCTTCTTCAAACGCCGTAACTCAGATAAGGTCATGCTCCGCCTAGCCAAGAGATAACATGAGCCCCTGAAACTAATAGCTAAAACACGTTGGACCGGGAGAAAACGTCCAACTGGTCTGACATTTAACACGAGAAACGAGGAACTGCACCTGTTTTTTCTGTTACTTTCTACGGCGGATGTGACAACTCTGCCCCAAAGCTACGTGTCGTTTCCGCAAGTCGAATTGCCTTTCTAAACTAGATTTACAGGTTTTGGTTCAAATGTTATCAAGTATTAATTTACAACTTTGCCGCAAGGGGGCACACGAGCTATAACAAAACATGAAAACAAACAAACAACCCGGTTGCTGAGTACTTCCGGGTCGTGGTGTGTGTACTTCATGTTAGCTAACCTCCTGAAGTGTTGCTTTGATGTGTCTTATTTCTAAAAAGAAGATTCGTGTTTCTGTTTTTTCCTTCTTCTGGTTAGCCTGTCGCCGATCATGGTGAGACTGGTTCTTTCTCAGACTCTTCCACAGCTTCCACTGTTTTGCCAGAGATCAGAAAATTATGTGAAAGTTGAATTGTTAGCCACACAAGCTAACTGCAGATTTGGCTTGGATGTATGACAGCTCAGGCAGAGGTTGAGTATCTCTGTTTTGTTTCATTTATGCTAACACAGCAGTTGTTACACGATCATTGTTCATTTCTTAAATCTAACTGGCTGAAAAGAGGGTTTATCTTTGATTTATAAGTTTTCAGAAAATTTTAAAAACTGTGAATCAAAATGTCTCAGAGCCCAAGATGATATCTTTTGTCAATCTGATAGTCGAAAACCCAAAGGGTTTACTATCATAAAAGACTAAGACGAACAACAAATATTCATATTTGGGATGCTGGAACCAGACATGATTGGCATTTTTGCAAAAAAAAAAAAAAAATTGCTGATCCATTTTGTGTCGATCATCTAATCAATTAATCTGTGAATTGCTTTGGCTCTAGTGAACTGTCAGATTCATCTGTTGTCTTTCTACAGATCAGGTCAGTGCTTCTGCGCAGGTTAACCTCCCACATCCTATCCTGTACCAGAGGATCATGTCTACTCACAGGTCGGATACCTTATGGGGTGCAGCCTCATCCATCAAGTCACACGTCCGCCCAGCAGAGCATCCATGGACCCTTTAAACCTATAATCTCAGCCCTGATGAGGTACTCTGACTTGTCCACAGAGAAGTACACTATGATTTACAATCTGCCGCACATTAAGCTCATCAGAGCTGTGTCCAGGCTCAAACTGCTTCAAACCGGGATCACCGTGGTCATCTTGCCCCCAGTGTTCTTCTTTTACCTCCAGGGAGACGTCCCCCTCTTTCTTGTCAGCTACGCAACGGGGATAGCGCTGTTCGCTGGCGTCATGCTGTACACTGCCAGTCACTTCTTCAGGAGGGTTGTGGGCATGATGTACCTGAACCCGTCCCAGACCACACTCAAAGTGTCCCACCTCACCTTCTGGGGTAGGCGCCATGACATCTACCTGCCTGTGTCTGATGTTATGACCATCGGGGATACAGGGGACTCCATAAATGAGACAGTATTGAAACTAAAGAGATACAGCAGTCCTCAGACGTTGTATTTCTCCACACATTTTGGAAGAGTGGTGGACAAACAGGGTTTCCAGAAGGTGTTTGGAACTTAAGAATAATTAGTTCGAAAGTACAGATTTGGACAGTAATAATCAAAAGTGAATTCCACTAATTACAATGCTCAATATATAACGTGTTATGGTGCAAAGGTTCTGTTTTCCATAAAAAAAATACTTCACCAAAAGTTAAAGATTATACAGTGGAAGACTGTGGCTGGTGTAATTTGTGATATGTTAGCTGTTATTGGTCTGATGTGTCCACAGTGAATGACCTGTCAATGAATTATTTAGTGAATCTTGTGATTGAAAAGGAAGGAGGCATACTTGCAGGCCTTAGCAGGACTGTGACCTTTTGAATTGAAAAACATGTGAAGTGACAATGTTGGCAGTAATATGCGAAGAGCACTCAGATGACTTTTGTCCACAGACCAGTGACTTCATTTGTGAAGCAGAAAAGAATAAAATAAAATCCCAATCTTGGTATGAATGAGCTTGTCCCGATGTTTTTCAAGTGTTGCATCTTTAAATAAAAACTGTACCTGACTGCACATGTGGCAGCATGAAATGCTTGGCCCAGCAGAAGTGCTCGGAAATTTGTTTACTAAAAACTATGTCAAGCTAAGAAATGAAGTAAGGCACATTTTGAAAATACTGCGACTCAGTTGTTAACACTGACTGATCATCAAATAGAAGATCTTTTTTCTTTAATTATACTTTTATACATGCTTTTACATTTAATAAGAACACAATTGTTCTTGAGGCTAGAGGCTACATTAGCATACACATATGACTGACCAATCTGTTGGCGGTTGAGTTGCACTGTGGGTAATGTAGGCAACAGGTTTTGGCAAGGAGGAAGAATGTTTGGAACAAAACAAGACATCTCTGCTTCCGCAGCATCGATTTGCTATTTTTTTAGCAGCATATTAGCATTATTGCTCACAGGGACAATGCTAATACTATGTGCTGATGTTAGGATTCAGTTCAAACCCTAAGTACAGCCGGACACAGCCAAGCTCTTTCCAGATCACCTCTGCATCCTGCCAGTCAAAGTCACCTTCACACACTGAGGACCATGACTGCTTAGCCTTGACCTCCGCTGTGCCTGAACACAGAGTAGTCCCATTCATCAGCCCGACAGACTGTGGGCAGGCAGAACCAGAGTTTGAGAGCACTGCTGCAAACAGTGTTGCAGATAATTAACAGAACTTTGACTGAAAAAGGTGAACAGCAGCAAACAAATAAAACAAAAGGAGGAAGTTTCTTATGAAATTATTCGGAAACTATTGTCATTACTATCAAAGTACGGTGTTAATAACAATAATATGATGTTTATCTACTGTACCTGCTTTTGTAAGAATTCACTGATACTATTACCTGAGCAGGTGACCTCCAAGCTGGAGGAGGAGCACTGGGGCTTCACTGAAACATAGTCGCTCAGCGCAGATCCAGACTGAACACTGGAGGCGTTTAGCCTCCAGACACGTCCTGCTGAGTAACTGTGTTTGATCTTTGCTAACACAGCAGATCCACAGTTCATCCGTCTGCACACTGCAGCTGCTGTTCTCAGGTTCCAGTTAGACAGGAGGTCATCCACTGGTTTCCAGTCATTGTGGTGTTTCATTTCCAAACAGTCATGTAAAGCAGCAGTATCATTTGATCGGAGCTCACAGGACAAACGCTCACATGCTGCAGGCACTGTCAGCACCACGGAGGTTTGGGTTTAGTTGTATACTGGCATGTTATATACATGGCTGGATACTGAAAAATGCAGGTGGATCCACACTTCAACAGAGCTCCACATAGACAGTAAGCACTTCAGTAAGACTCAGACTTTGTAAAAATTATGTGACATTTGGTCAAATTCAAACTTCTAAATTAAGTGGCAGGACCAGCAGAGTCATCCAAAAGAGACGTGCATAGTGGATCTAAAGTTTAGTTTAAAGTGTCACTGGGTAAAAATTCCATAATGACTAAATGAGAGAAAACTAGACTTCTGCACCTGCTCTCGGCTGTTTTCAGCTTTTAGGAAATCTAGCCTGTGATGGGAGACTTTGGCTGATCACAGGTCATTTCAGAGAGAGTGTTCCTATTGGTTGTTTTATTAGCAGTGTTGAGGCTATTAACACCAGACTCCAGGAAGTACGAGAAGATATTTATGTACTTGCATATATTTGTTGATGTTAAGTGATGCCTATGTTGGTTCCTACTCGAAGCAACAAAAATGGTTTGTCTAACGTGATGCAACTCTGCAGCAACTTAACAAAATCTAACACTGTGAAAGTGACGTTAACTGGAAAGGTGTTAATCATTACACTATGCTCACTTCTTTATTAACTGGATAGCAAACAACAAACACTGTTGTCAGCAGTGTTTTCAATTTCCTCAACCAGTTTACTGATTGAACATGACTTGTTTATTTAGAATCTCAAACACACACCTCAATAATCAAGCATGACAAAATGTACACACATCAGTGCATCTTCCATATTAAGTACATTCAATAATAATTATATAATGCTCACATGAAAGAAGAGAATGCATTTGACATTTCTACGTGGTAATATGTCTCTGAACCTTGGGTGCATATTACTCATAAATACAGCAAACAAAGTCAATGAAAGGCCATAAAGTCTGTGTTGGCTATAACGTCATGACCACGAAAGCCGTTTCCCTGCTATCAGCTGTGTCAGAGGCATAAAACTGTATCTTCCACTGAGAGGAATAAATGAGGGAAAATAAGAATAAATAAATACTGTGACTGAGGTATTACAACACAAAACATTCATTTAAAAAAATAGATGATTGTGTGTTTTATTGTTTGCTACTTTCAGACAGGACGAAGATTTAAATTTGGCAGTATGAAACAGTGTCCTCTGCTCTTTGCTTAGACATGGCTGGCAGGATGAGCTCACATGAGGTACCAGGCAACGAAACCAGCGAGGGTGGCCACCCAGGCAGCCAGAGCCACCTGACAGGTTGGATGTCTGAGAAGCATCATGGCAAACTGGCATGTGTGGCTGAGATTTCCACTGGCAGCTGTAGAGAGGAGGAGGAGGAGGATGGAGAGCAGACAAAATGAGTAATAGTAATAATAAAGGAATGACGTGAGGGAAAGCAGGAGGACTATCATCATAAACGTATAGTGTTAACTACCAAAGTGATATTTGTTTAGAAGACATTGATAATATAAATACTTTGTAGGGCTGTGTGCTTCATTCAGACCTCAACCAATTAAAATAATAAATAAATTATTACCCATTTTCGCTGCATAGTAGGGGCACTTGTTGATATCACCTCCCTCCATGATCTCTGCATGACTGTGTCCAAAACCTGCATCTTGGACTTCTTCTTTGACAGTCTTCCCAATCTCTTCAAGCTCTGTGAATACCTGTGTTCATAATTAAAGTAGATTTTTGTCATATGTTTGTGTTTGTCTGTCGCTGTGATTTTTGTGGACATGTCTCATCGGGTCTCTCAACCTATCCTCTCTGCTCTGCTCCCTCACCATCATGTTAAAGCCAAAGGCCCGGTTGGACTCGTCCACAATCCTCTCTTTGGTCTCAGTGTCCAGCTCCAGCTCGTTCATCCTGCTTCGGTAAAGCTGCTTGAAGCCCTTGTGACTGTGGATACCCTCAAACTGGTAGAAGTTGAGACCCTCGCCTGTCGAGGGGAGCTTCAGTGCCCTCTGGGCCACTTTCTTGAGGATCTGTCCGCCTGAGAGGTCACCCATGTAGCGGGTGTAAGAGTGGGCCACCAGCAGCACCGGGTCCTGCTCTCCCACCTTGTGGATGCGGTCCACATAAGGCTTGGTCCCTGCAGAGAGGCTGACCTGTGAGAGAAGAATTTCATGCACCAGGTGATGAACAGTCCAGAAAAGGACTGCAGTGTCTGAGGCTTTATGTCCAAACATGTGAGCTGACCTGGCTCTCCCAGTCCTCTCCATACAAGTACTCGAGGTCCCGGGCGAGGGCCTCACGCCGGTGCAGCTCTGTGGGGAAATAGATTGGGGCGATGTCAGGATGGTCTCTGTTTTTCTCGATTTCCTCCTCCATGGCCGAGTAGACGAAGTATAGAGCTGCTGTACCCCTCTGGCAACACAGACAGACAGAGAGAGAGAGAGAGAGAGAGAGAGAGAGAGAGAGAGAGGGAGAGAGAGAGAAAAAGTGGGAGAGAGACATAAATTAAAAGATAACTGACAAAAAGTTTCTGGCTTTTGACTAAAACTGGTGATTTGTGTCTTTAATGTTTAAATTGTCAGAGTTTAACCATTGAGATTTTTTAAAATTTCTTAAAATGAAATTAGAGGTGGGGAACTGTGATAGAGACTGAAAGGGCAGAGGTGGTCAGAGAGGTTACGTTCAAGAGCAAACCGCTGATAAAAAACTGATAAACTTACAGCAGATGTTGCATTTGTTTATTAAATAATTTGTTAAATATAGTTACTGGTATTTTTGCAACATCATCAGATGTTGGACTTATTATGAGCAACAAAAGTGCAAGAAGCTTTGAGAGATGACCTTGAACAGCTCTTTCTTGATGCGACCTCTGAGGAAATCTTTAACAAACTGGCAGTTCTCTGCTCTGTCGTGGGACTCCTTGGTCCCCTCGGCCAACATCTCAGACAGGTCGGTTGGGCTTGGTGGAACAGAGAGGGAGACATGAATGCTTGAGCCATTTGGCTGTTGTGTAAATAATTCCTACAGTGTGACAGTGCCACAACAAACCACTGATTGTGGAGTTCTTCCTTCATACCTAAGAACTTCATCATCATCATCCACAACAATCCTTGCCCCTCCGTTCTTCACACCATTGGATTTGGGCTCAGATGTCACCTTGGTTTCCATCTTGCTGTCTGTCTCACAGTATTTTCAACTTAAGAAAGCAGATAAAAATACACTGATCAAATGTGATACATTTATGATGACAAGATATGAGACTGACATGAGACACCATGACCTGTATAGAGAGATTCTTGCATATTTATGTGACAGTGATGTGTGCCACTTCAAAATCGGAAGAGAAAAGCTAATAATAAACCATCAGGATTAAGAATGTTAAGGTATGTGCTTTATTGTTGTAACTGAAAGATAACTGCTGACGATAACTCACTTGTATTTCATAACACAAGTCAATTTTCTGTAAAGTGCCTCTTAGAAATCCACTGTTCCCGAAGCACTTTTAAATTTAGGACTTTTATTGTGAAACCACAGGAGTTAGTCACAACTTCCGTTACCCGGCTGATAAAACATCACGGTGATTTATTTTTTTCCACGTAATTCTACAGAATTACTGCCTTGATGCCTAAAATATTCTCTTAATAATATTAGCATGTATTAGTCTTTTATGTCATTATATAGCAAGATAATGAAAGGAAATAGATGACATTAAGGTGGACAGTTACAAAACTGACACTGCACGGCTTCGGTATTATGCAAGTCGTCCCAAACACAGTTACGTCCACCATTTAGACTTAAATAATATTATAAACACCAAGACATACTAAGTGCCATTACCGTATTCTCAGAAATCAGAATGAAAAACTAGTTTACCTTATCAAAACACCGACTTCGCAGCCTTTCACAACAGACAGTGGCTCACAATGTACAACGGTAGCGGTTCTTGTGACAGCAAGCCAATCAGAGAGCTTTCTCTAGAGAGGTGGGATGGTGATTGGTTAAAGCCTCAAATTTTACACCAACCATATTCCTCATCAGAGAAAAGAGGCGGGCCTCGTCGACGCATGCGTTTGATATGTGTTGTGTTAAAATAGAACAGAGTATTGTGGGAGATGAAATTTGAGTACAATTTGTCAAGCAGAATGCAAAACACATATTTCGAAGGTGAAAGTTTAAAGAAAATACACTATTTATTAATAAAAACACTTGATTTGTGTGCAAAATATGACCAATGGGTCACTTTATACTGCACGTATACATCCTGGTTCCTCTTCATCTTATTCAACTTAATAGTTCAAGTAAATCCTTTCTGTCTGAAGTCGTGTTCACTGAATAAACTGCCGCTTTATTTTTTAATGAACACTAACCTGCAGACAGAGTCGCCCTTCATGACTGCATTCACTGACCTGCGTGGAGCTCAATTTTACGCGCTCATGGTCACGCTCTGTATTGTAGTATGTTGTTTATACCGCCAGGTGTCAGTAGACTCCATGTAATTTAGCTCATAAATGTATCAAATGATCAGACAATTTTATTCAGCAACGGAGTGTGAGTAACTCAGGTCAGCAATGGAGAAAAAAAGAACAATATGTGGTTCTCCAGGGAGTACTCAGTGGACTGGGTATTATTTTCCAGTAAGTAACTGCTGTCTTGCTCCCTTTGGCTCATATATGAATCTTATGTGCTGTAACAATATTTAACCTCACCAATCTCTGCAGCAACTACCCCCATCTATAAGTGTTAACCCTCATGTTCTTATGCTTCTCTAAGTTATACCGCATTCTTTGTTTTTCATTTCTTCTTCCGTATGATGACACGGATGCAAAGACATAAACACGTGACTTGCTCTGGCACCAGCTGACAATGCACGGTAACTGTGTGGTTTATATTTTGTATAGTTTGTCCTCCATTTACACAGTCATGCTCACTGTCAACAAGGCTGTGTTCTGTTAATCTATACATCTACTCAGGCTGAAATGTCCAGCATATACGGATTGAACTGGATGTTATTGTGTGGTTGCAGTCACACCCTAGATAAAGAACACCCTCAGTTCACCTATGGGCTACCAAAAGTACACTTGAGAACATGAACAAAGGAACAAAGGTCCTGGATTGCAGTTTTTTCCTCTGCAAAACCTCCGTGTATTGAAAGGGATTCTGGCAGCCCAGAGGGCTTCTTTCATGTCTTGAAGGGCCCTGGAGAGCGCTGCTCGACTGTAGGAAAACCCCACTTCTGCTTGCTGCTGTCCTGCTCTGAAACGTCCCACTGTGGACCCACCTCTGTTTGTTTTTGTCATTGTTAATAACTGAGACGAGCTTCCTATGATCAACAATATTGCATTGACCTCGACTCCAATGCTGCCCGAGTGATTTTGCTTTTATATTCAATACAATTTCCTGTGTTTATTAAGATTTTGGCTGCTTTTCTCTGACTCATTAGTCATTGACAATATGTAGGAAGGTGCAGGCAATTGGTGTGTAATACTCCTAAGTATGCCTGACTGCATTTGTTTTCCCAAAGAGGCATATATCACAATGCAGCCTGGATACCAAGATGTTTATATCCCTCCCTGTAAGTGCTAAACTAAGGCCATTATTCCCTGGGGCTCACATGACGCTGCTATGATCAAATGTTCAGCCATGCCAGATCCTGATAATCACTCATCTATCACGCGGGTAGGTTGTTCCTGCACATTGTTTACCACATTCCAGATTGTTTTTGGCACAACATTTTGGATCTTTATTATACAAAAGGGAAACCTTCCTGTCTGTGAAGGATTTCCTCCTGTTTTCAATAATCAGAAGGCTCAGGCTAAAATAATCCAGAGATTCATCCAGGCTTGGTTCAAGTTTTAGATCAGTGTGTTTTCTTAAAGGGTTTTATGGGGATAATAACAACAGTGTGGGTCATTTGTGATTTTGTTGTAGTTCAGTGCTTCAGTTCCTCTCGGCATGTCAAAATACAGGCTCATTTCCTCACTGATTAATATGAACCAACAATGTGCATCACTTTTATGGTAACATACAGCTTTTAAGACTTATTGGTAACACTTGTATTTATGTTTATCATATAAATATTTGCATCTGACAGCCAGTTTGCTTATAAGAATAGCTTCATATTTCTGTGATAACAGATGCTGTTCTGCTTTTTATGTTACTGGAATAAAGCAAATCTCATTGCATATCAGTTAATGTATGAAGTAAAAATTAACATTCCTTAACTGATCTATATTCAATGTGAACTATAAAGTGATTCATTTGTTAATGGTGAGTAACCAGATGTCGGGATACATCCTACACTAATTCATCATGAGTCATGCATTATTTAAATATACGATTTCTACCAACTTATTTATGCATCTTTGTTTTGCTTGACACGACAGGTGACAGGTGAATGGACATTATGAAGGAGATTGCTGGACTCTCTCCACCTGCTGACTGACATACTCGTTCATTTTGGTCTCTCTCATTCTGAGACTTTGGGATAAACATGGACAGGAGAAGCCAACAGTAACACAATGTGGCATGGATTACTAAAGATATGGTTTTATATTTAAGAAGCTCTCTGGAATGAAGTAATTGAAGTGACACATTTATCTAAAAATAGTGCAAGGAGCAGATTTGTTTTCTCACTTCCTTCAGGATACAACACCAGTGTGCCACAGACTGGCAGCTACCAGCCATAGTCTTGTGATTTATAGGTGCAGAAAGTGAACGGCTTTGCGTCTCCGGTGGGGTTCAGGGGTGGGAGCCTGGACCTTTGTACCATAAATCCTGGTGGCCGTGGTGGCCTGCAGCGAGAGTGCTTAACCCTGCACCAGGTTTATAATTAGAAACACACCTCCCTATGTTCGCCTGCAGGAAACAACCCGGGCCTCCATGTGTGTGCGAGGCCGAGGGCTAACAAAGAGAGGAAAGTGTACACATGGGGCAGGCATGCGATGTGATCACAGTCGAGTATTTGAGTGCTGCGATCACTTCATTAGAATGTGCAGGTGGATGAGAGGGCAGGATGGAGAGACCCTATGAGACAAGGTAATGAGACAGGGGAAACGAGCAGTCATACGTTTACAGTATGTTCCACTTAGACATCACTGAACTATGGGGTTATGCTGCAGACAAAAGTCTGCAGGTTGACTCACAGTCGTGAAGTGGTGGGATGTTACTGTTCACATGACGTTACAATGCTTTTGAAATAGGGTGAGCTGAACATAGCTAAACATAATTTTTAATGTAAAGCTGTATACTGCTTCTTTTATGACTGAACAGATGTTTCTCTTCATGTAACCCACAAAGTTATGAGGAGGACACTGCTGAGCTCTGCAATATAGGACATAGGGTGGATAGGATGGACCCCCCCCCCCGACTTTCACTGATCCCCTTCATATCAGCTATCCACTGTGTCTCCAAGGAAATCGAAAACACATGGAGCTGGGACAAACCTTAAGTCTGATTACAAAAACTTATATATTAGAGATGGGAAATCCTATTTTGTAAGTGAAAACAGTTACATTTGGTTGAAAGCCACAAAAGACAGGAAATCCAGCTGATCCCTGCTTACACAAAATACACCCAGCTCTTTTTTTTTTTTTTTTTTTTACAATTGCTGCTGTCTTACAGTTCTGTCTGTTTTACCCTCTGATGCACAAATTGCTTGATTTAATTCACAACTCGCCATATGTTTATTTCAGGCTATTGAGGTTCATTTACTGTCATTTTGAAACACAGGACTGTGCAGCACAATGAATATGTAAATTGTAGCCCAGTCATGCTGCACACACAAATATTCAAATGAGACTAGAATAAAATAGAATAAAATGTCAGTGTTTTTTTTTTTTTTTAATTTAACTTTTATTTAACCAGGTAAAAGACCCATTGAGATCGAGATCTCTTTTACAAGGGGGACCTGGCCAAGAGGTCTGTCATGTGTCACTCTTGTGCTCTGATTTCAGCAGTAACCCCTTTTCTCTCTCTCCCTCTGCTCCTAGACTGAGTGCACGGAGGCGGGGCGATCAGCTCGGCAGCAGGGTTGATTTGACTCACCTGTGTCTCATCCTGCAATCAAGCCGGCTACTTAAGCCGGCTCCAAACTTGCCTCTGTGCCAGAGTATTGTGTCTTGTGTCTCTCATGTGCCCTGCTCTCGAGCTGAGCTCCTGCCTCACATTGTTCGCTCCAGTCTTTATAGATTTTCTTTGTACTTTGTCATTCTCCAGTCTCAGCATTCTCCTGGATGTTTTCTGTTGTTGTAAGTAATTTGTATTGTGTTCTATTTGACTTTTATTTGCTACTTTTTCCCCTTCAAGGTGATTTTCAGTTGGTTGTCCTCCCTTTGTGGTGAATTTTTGTTGTTACTTTTGGAAAATAAACTTGTTCTTTTTGCACTCTGCATTTGGGTCTTGGCAAATTCCTTACACGAACCGTGACAAGGTCAGCAGCACACGTCACAATAAGTGTAAAGTTCCATTAAAGAAAAACTCAATCATTAATTGTCAGGGTTGATTAAAGATTTCTACGGAGCTGTTGCAAACACCAGAGTGCATCATTCCTGCAAAGAAAAATGGCTGACAATGGATCTTACCAAATTCTCTGTCAGGTCACTACAGTGGTTGTCAGTTTGTGTTTCTTTCCCAAACCAGTCATAATATACAAAGCAGTCTGGTGAACTACTAAAAAGTGAGACAGAAAGCAGTTTTCTTTCAAAGGAAGACGTACTCTGTAAGCGCCACTAGTTTGGGAAGCCATCTTCTTGGACACGCTTCACGCCATCTTCTGTTTCGTCAATTGTTTTTAGGCAGCATCAAATCCCACCGCCATGGCAACGCAACACAAAGATCTCACTAGAGGGATGTTTTTGAAAACAAAAAGAGTTCAGGATTCACTGGTTCCACCAATGTTTTTTCCAGTAATAGTGGAGGGGATGTGTTGTGGGGTAACACAGGGTGAGGCTGGGGGAATCTGACAATGGACAATGGATAAGCTGCATCACAACATCCATTGTGCTCAGGGGTGAAATGTCTCCTAGTTTGATACACGGAGCCCAAATATTCCCTCCTTTGAACCATGCCCAAAATCCCTTCTTTCACCAGGGAATCCACAACAAAAATGTTCTATTTTTGAGTCTGGGTATTGAGACAGCACTGAGGTGAAAAAATTCTGTCTTATAAGGAAAAGGGAAAATATGTAGAAAACTCTCTTTGGATTTAGTATTCCCAAATGACATTGGATTGGATATATGCTCCTTGTGTCTTTATATGGTTAATTAAGTACTCTAAATACACACTGTTTGATTGGTGACCTGAGTGCAACACACTGCATTAACACCCTCACAGAGAAGTCAGCAAAGTTCACGAGTTAATATGTACAACATTTGCACCCATTGGACACACTGGACCGTATTTCCCCCAGTTGGACTGAATCTTTGTTGGACAATTTCCCTCCCTTAAAAACACATTAAGCCAGCATGTGAGAGCAGTTCTCACACCCGACCTGTTAGAGAAAAGCCTTGTGGGCCACGCTGCACATTTGAATTCTTTGAAAGCGATGCCTCACCCAGTGGGGGGTTCCTGCTGAAAAGAGGAACGCGACTCAGCCTCGGCCTCAGAGACTAATACAGGATGGAGGGAGGAAGACTACTCTGCTCCCAACATTATGTGCCCAGTGTTCCCAGTGTCATTCCTACTCCTGATTGCTGATAGGTGCTGAAAAGCCCGCTTCCTCATTAGACAGGTGTCAGGTGGGCACGGAGCAGACTGATTGGCTGATGAATTGTGTTTACCTTGGCAGCGCTCGTCAGACTGACAGTCGCCACGACAGAGCTGCGGGGGATTTCCTCAAGGTCAATCTCATCAATACTGAACAATGCCACATTGCTGGATGAGGGAGGGAGGTAGCAGGAGGGTGTGAGGGTGAGGTGGGGTGGGGTGGTGGGTGCCCTTCGGGTGCTGAGTGATGTAATCTGGTCAGTTATTGTAGCGCTGCCCCTCGAGGCTTTAAGTACTTACCTTGAATACAGCACAATGAGCAGGGCAGGAAGTCAGTGTTTTGGTGTATATCAATGCTTGGCAGGTTTATTGCTTAATCGTGCCATGATCAGCAGCTCCATTGTGTAAACTGCAGCTTATGAGATGCAGTATACAGTATGTATACAGTGAGAATAGACGATGAGCTATTTTAAATGTAGAACAGACAATGAAATGCAGCGTGGATGCAAACAATGTAGGCAATCCTGTGACAGCATTATTTTTTATGGCTCCAAGTCAGAATCCGCAGGAGGTCTGTAGGTGCACAGTTACAGTGAACTGCTATCTTAGATCAAGGTGGTGTAAGGGAAGTCGGTAAATTCGGGATAAGGTTTGGCAGGTCAACTGTTTAAACCATAGGCTATCAATTACATTTGTCCAGTTGCCAAAATTTTTCTAAGCAGCCACTGCAGGGGCAAGACGTTCAGATGAAAGAAAAGTAATTATTTCGACCTAAATGTCCTATTATTGTTTAATATTTTAACTGCAGTACAAAAATAGTGTTATTCTTATGAGCCTACATCAGTGTGAACAGACTTCTAAAAAACGTGGAAAATTCATAATGATAACTACACTCAATGAGAAAATGCTCACAGTTCAACTACCAATAAATGAGTCCTTATCTCAACAAAAACTCCTCTTCAGGATCCCAAAAATGCTCAGTTTGAGTCTCAGTACAACAGCTATCCTACTAAAGTGAACACAGCTTAGTGATTCTCTGACAACTCTGGAGTTGCTTCCAGCAGTGCGCTGCTGTCGGCTCCAAGGAATGTCCAGCCTGGTAGCCGAGTGGTTCGATGGTGGGTCCAAAGAGCAGGGAGAATGGAGGTAGACAATAATCCCATTCTGTAGAGCAGGTGAATTTTGAATTGCCAACTTATTGGCTAATTGACGATAAGCTCTCAGAGCTTCAGAATATAGTAGAGCTTTTAGCAGCTAAAGAGCTGGATATTGGTAGTTGGCAGAGACCAAAGAGCCACCACAGAGCTAAAAGTGTGTGTGTGAGAGAGAATATTGGACTTACCATCGTTGGGTGAACACAAACATGACTCCAAATGAATGATGATGTTTCTATGTAAATGTTTGATGAGTAAATAGGTGATGATATGTCAGTGTTGTGTTCACAATCTGAGACCAAAATTCACTTCCAGTTTAACACATTAGACCTCAAGTCTCACTGAGTAGGCTGGCATTAGCTCACAGCTCCATGTTAGACAACATTTTAAGAGCATAATGTGAAATTGATTTGTTTAGAGTATACTAACAGCTTTCAGGCTCTTTCATTGGATAAAACCACTGCTCTCTGGACTTCTCGTTGTCTAGCAGAGTTTTCCACTAGGTGTCTAGGTCAAGTTTCAGTGCGTGCATTATTTTACACTCTGCTTACTGTTCGTGATCTGACGTGCTCAGAGAGAAAAATAAATCTCTGCCAGAAAATAATTCCTTAAAAGCACGTCGGCTTTCCCAGAACCCACAGTTAATGAGACAATGCAGCTGATTGTTGCAAGGACCAAATGGAAAAATCAAATGCTTCATGTTTAAATTAATACCTCATTATTTCTTAAGACAGCATTTAAACCCCAGACACTTTCTGAATTCCTGTTCCCATTATTCTGAGAGAAAGCTGTTGACCAATGAGCTCAGCACACATTCATTTTTCAACATCATCTCCTCTAAATACCTGTGGCCTTGGGAAGGAAGAATATGAAGGTAACATGGAGACTGCACAGCAAAGATTAATGTATGTCTTTAATACCTCTTCATAAAGCTGCACCTGAGATGAATTAGGCTGAGATTGGCTATAGCTCATTTAAAGTAGGTGTGTTTTCATAAAGCCAAAATGATCAGGTAATTACCCAAACACGCTACTGTCATTCATCATCTTCAACAGTCCAGTTTTATTTTTTTTTTGCATTTTTTTTTTATAGAATAGTCTGTTGAGATTTTTGACATGTGTTAGTTACCTGCCTGTTACCTATTCACTACATATTGAAATCAGAGAATGGCTTTGAATGCCTTTCCAATTGTCTTATATGACATTAATAATCAATATTATCATTACTTATTAAAGATAAACACGTCACTTCCATTATAAGTCAAAATCAGCAGTAAATTTAACAGTGTGGTTTTATGTGTCGCTCCTCTAGAGTTGGAAGTTTTCCTCTGACCAGGTCAAAAACAACTGATGAGTTCATTTCCACAGCTTGATATATTTCCAAGGAATCAGATACAATCTTGGTATTTCAGTCCAAACTCAAGGACCATTTGTTCAGCACAAACTACACCCTGCTTAACATCAACTGGAGCCTGTCATTCATTATTTCTGCTATGAACTGACAGGGTATTGCCTGGTATTTCCATCTACACCCACACACTCGCATGCAAGCTTGCATACATGCTATGAGTGTAGGGCACACATGCGCTTGCTGTTTTTTCTTCATAAATGTCCTTGAAATTACTTTATTGTTCTGTCTATTCACATTAAGTTTATCATTGAGTGCACTTCCATGCACACTATCCCTGACATGATGACATGACGTTTATGTGGAACATGAGGAACCTGGATATTCATTTCCCTGTGTGCATTATTCAAACAGGGACAGTACAAACAGGGAATCATCAGAAACCTGGATAAGGTGTTTATCCACCACAGGATCCTACTTTCAATCGAGCACTCCAGATGATAACCAGGATATGAGTATGCATGCAAATAAACATTTGGGTCAGTAAAGTCAGTAAATTGCTCTTAACTCTTTAGCCTTGCCATCCACTATTGGATGGATTTCCATGGAATTTGGTACAGACACTCATGTGCCCCAGAGGATGAATTATTTTGACTTTGGTGATCCTGAATTTTCCTCAAGCACCACCATGAGGTTGACATTTGTGGTTTTGAGTGAGATATATCAATAACACTGAATGGATTGCCCTGAAATTTGATTTAAATATAAATTTGCCATGGTCCCCTCGAGAGGGATTTTGCAACAGCAACAGCCCAATATTTATGTTTACAAACAAATACCTGCAAAACTCATGACATTCCCATCAGCTTCAGATGTAATTTGTGCTTGGTGCTAATTAGCAAATGTTAGCATGACAACTTGTGAAAACTACAATGGTGACCACGGTAAATCAGGGTGTCAGCATGTTTTTTTTGAGTGTGTTGCTGATGCTGATGTTAGCATTTAGCTCAAAGCACCACTGTGTGCAGACTCACAGAGCTGCTAGCATGACTGTAGACTCACAGTCTTGCTAAACGGTGTTTGTCTTACTTTGGAATGAAGCTTCTGAATTCATGAACAAGGTATATGAGTTGAAGGAGCCTATCATTGTATCCGAAAATATCCCTGTCTCATTCCTTACGACTCTGTGGCGCTCGGAGCCTCTCCCTTTGGGACCACCGGCTAACAACTGCATACAATCAACACTTTTTTGTCATATTAGGGCATGTTGAAAAAGGGAGAGAGACCACTGGCGATAGAGATAGAGAGAGAGAGAGAGAGAGAGAGAGAGAGAGAGAGAGTTCCTCCTCCTGATTCTCAGGCCTCTGCAGGTCTGTCTCAGTGGCAGAATGGACAGTTCCGGTGTTTGTGCCTGTTCCTGTCTCCCGCTGTCACCCTCAGGCGCGTCGCCATTGTTTCCGCATTGAGCGCCGGAGGTCATGGCTGCTCCCTCACTAGCTTGCTCACTAGCCCCCCCCCCCCCCCCCGACCTCACCGCCCAGCAGAGGGAGGGGAGCTGGGAGAGTGCAGGAGGCCAGGCTCCAAACAGAGCAAACAGAGCTGGTCACACCTAAAGGAATCAGAGATGCATTCGGACAACAGGCCGCTGAACTGGAGCGCTGTTGCCTCTGAGAGTGCATGTGGACACACACATGCAAACACATCTCACTTGCACACGCACATGTCCACCTTTTGTTGTTCGGCGGGGGGATTCCAAGTTTTCTCGTAAACACTGTGCAGGTAAACAGACAGTTTGTCTGGCACACTGAGATTAGGAGCCAGTGACTTTACTCTACTGGACTGCACTTTTCTCTGTTGAGCACAAATGTAATTCATCTGTATTTACAAGTGAGTGAGTTTGCAAGTCTTGTTCTCTTACAATTGAGCACATCATTTTTCTGCTCTATTTAACTCCACACAATCCCACTCATCTACTCTTCAGTTTCCTTCTACATTACACTTTATTCTCTGCAAGTTCTCAGCAAGTAAATGCAAGTTGTACTCTTAATTTCTATTGGCCTGCTTCTCTTCTCTTCTGTTATGCATTACTCTGATTTTGGAACGTCTCTATGATCTACAAACGACACCATTTAGTATTTGTCTCAAAGCCAGTCCTCAGTACAGTACACTGAAACAGTAGATGGCTGCACAGATTCTCTGAATAAAATACGTAAATAAAGTTACAGTTACATCATCATTATTGTAGCTGCTGCCTACACTGAGACAATAAGATGTTTTTGTGCCCACATCAATTCAGATCTATCTATCTTCAGTTTACAGTGGTTTTACTATTATTTTTTACAGTGACATCAAATTAAACATTACAGGCTACCTCCTGTACATCATCATCCATGAAACATCAGCTTGTACTCACAGATGTTACTCAGGACAATGTTCTGGTTTCATCATCAAATGTACTGTATGATGAATTGTATCTGGTTAACTTCCAGGACAGACTTTTCCATAAATACAGATTTCAGCGAGTCTCTGTGTCTTGGCAGCTCTGTAGGATTCAGAACAGTATGTTTATACAGTCTTCTCACCTCAAAGAGAGCACAAATTGGGGTAATTTATATGTCAAATCACTGGGATATTTGTTCTGGCATATGCATCCAATGCTCTCTTCACTTTACCAAAATAAATTCAGTGTGGTGGTATGATGGGTCATGAGTTATTGTTTGCAAAGAAATCATTATGATAACTGTGTTAATTGAGTGTAAAGCACCATTCATTATTGCAGAATCCATCTCTGCTCTGTATCAACTTGACAGCAGAAACTTTCAGAGCTGTGGATAAATTATGATTTCCTTAATGTTTTTAATCCAAAGAAGACATTGACTACATTTGCCCTTCTTTATCATCAGTCTGCTTCATGTCCACACTGAAATCTGGGATCTGCCTCATACAACCACAGCCTATGTATTTATGGGTGGCCATGAAACAGGAAGTGCTACTGGAACAGCTTGACAAAGAGTTCTTATGATAGCTATTGAGAAATGGTAGAACAATAATCTCTTCACTGCATATTCATTTTACTTGCTGCAATGCAAGTTTCTTAAGGTTTTAAAGTACAGACAGAATATTCTAATATTGACACTGATCAACTCTGTCGTTTTACATTTTTTCACATGGAGCTGTATCTTGCAGAAGTCATAAAAATGTAGATCAAGTTATACAATTATTTGCTAATTTCTTTACACATACACCTTGTGACCAAAAGTATGTGGACACATCATAAAATGACACTGTAGACAATATTGAGCATCCAAAATCAGGACCCTAAAAAAATGTTTAGCACAGTTTGGTGTGGATGGCCTTGACTAGCCTACACGAGGCGCTGATCTCAATCCCACCTAACACCTTTTGGACGAACTGGAGCAGCGACTGCAAGCCAGATCTTATCGCTCAAATTGGTGCCTCACTAGTCGCGCTAATGCTCTCATGGCTGAGGTTCAGATTCAGCCAAGTTTCAAAAACCTTCCCAGAAGGAGGCTGTTTTACCAGCAGTTTAATGCCCTTGAGATGCCCAACAATCACATGAGGCCGTTATGTTCAGTTGTCCATATACTTTTGGCTATGTACAGCAGATAATCACTACACTACAGGAAATATACTTGCCCCATCTTCCATCCATCCGTCTTTCACACCTCTTATAATGTAAACAGTGAGTATAAATGTCCTTTATCTCCCTCCACATCTCTCCTGCTTTCTGTCCTTTGACCCTCAGCTCTCCTTCTGTGGTGTTATTTGCTCAGCTGGCAGCAGACGCCGGGACTCTGACCTACGTAGACATGTCCCTGCTGGCTTCATACGTTATGCAGAACACATTACGCTCATTTCACCTAATGTCACTTTTCTTTTCATGTGCATGTTCACCGTGTCTAGATAAACCTTTAAAGCTGCAAAGTCAGGTAGCTTCAGAGAAAATGAACCCAAAGGTGATTACTAACATTTGAATAAACACTGTAGGGCATGAATATATGCTCTATTTTCAATATAAGACGGTTACTCAGGGGTTAAAAAGCATCTGTGTTGCATTGTCATCAACTGCAGGTAGCTAAGGCGCATGAGTCCTAGGCTTTGACTGTGAAATCCTACATTTTCCAGCTGAGATCAAGTTCTTAACTAATGGCTGATGCCATCTGGTCCTGATGAGGAAAGAAAACCCTCCATGAGTGTATGTTAAAGCCTGTTATTGAAATGTTCATGCGGTATGACTTTGTCTAAACAGAGGCGAAGTGTTAGTGATAGATTCCAGTCATGATAAGGTGGTTTGTTTTCACAATGACATTAGCAATCTTCTGTTGATCTCAAAACAGACCTGAAATCCAATATGCCATCTTTTTGGAGGGCCTCTGGTGGACATAACTGTAAGTATAATTCCTCATCAAATATACACAGAATCTGATAATCTTCATTGGTGAAATACCAACAGTCATTGTCATACGCTATAGTCTCCACCTGAGTGAAAAGTGCCAGTAAAATTAATTTTGGTGGAAAGGTGAATAATGAACTTTAGTGTCACACTGACTAATAGATATAGATTAAATAGACACATGTGATTAATTTCTTGTTGTCTGTTGATGATCACTGACAGAGACACTGTTGAAAGACGCGGAAAGTTTCCTACAGTCATGCTAGCAGCTCTGTGAGGCTATACTTCAGCGCAGTGGTGCTTTGTGTTAACTGGTAATATCAACAAGCACAGCAGCTTTAACATTCAGCATCTTAGTTTAGTGTAATAGCACACTAACATTTCATAGTTAGCAGTAAACACAAAGTACACCTGAGCAGAAGAGATGAAAAGTCTGATGATCACCAGATTCATCAGGATTCATCGTCTGGGAGGCATCAATGTCTGCCAGTCCAATAGACTACTTATTGATATATTTCACTTGATAAGGGAAAACTTTGATCTTCTGGTAACGCTCATGGAAAGGTCTGGAGATGAGGAATTTCAAGGACTCAACAAACGCTACAACAAACAGATAGTGCCCTCCCTTAAATCAAACCTAATCTCCATTAACACTGACTTAAACTTCCTAACTCATCCTCCACTCACCTTTTATTGACCACGCAGCACTTTCCTGTCTCTCTTGAAGCTGACAGTGAACAGGACTTCCTCCTGAGGCCTGACACCCTCCAGCACTGAACCTCAGCTCAATCAGGAAAAATCACAAATACGACTGACAGGAATGTACAATGATGAATCACCTACGTGCTCACTCATTGTACATGAAGACAAATATACATTTCTGCAGCGCATGTGTTACATATTGTCAACAGAGCCACCCCACTTCCCCTTAAAAGTCTTAGGAAATCATGCTTTAATTTAATTTGCAACAGCTTGACCCTCTTCAGTCTTGAGGTCTCCCCTTCAGCGTCCAGAATGGGCTGACAGAGACCTGAACATGATGTATCTGCTGTTGGTGGATTTGAGCCTGCGTGTGAATAAAGTGGGTTTGCATTGTCAGCAGGGTGCAGCACTCCTGGGGGACATGGAACAAAGGCTGCTGTGTAGGCAGGCTGTTTCTGTGAACCTGACTGTTTTCAGATCAGGGAGAGGAAAGTTAAGGTGGTGCTATTCCCATGTGCTGGTTTACTGTAAAAAATTCACTATGAATCAGACTTTTGGATTTAAGTGAATTGGCACAGACTCATTTATCATTTAATTCCTTGTTCACCACTATGCTTTTTGGATGACTTTTGAAATTTAGGAACCGCATAATGCTTAAATCAGAGAGCCAAAGATGACTCACAAGTTTCCCAATCTCTAGAAGCTATTACTCTGAAACTCAGATTCACCCACAAACACAACTGCGTTTACAGCAGGACTCAAATCTAATGCACAGGATGCTTAAAACACACAGGCTGTCTGAGCTATGTGATTATGTGACCATGGTGGAAATGCACTATCCTTACTCTGTGTGATAAAGGCTTGATCAGTCATTGTCTGTTCCATTGTTACATTGATTTCAAATACAGAGAGTCCTGCAAATGTTATCCAGTTATCCAATATGTCAGATAATGATTAGTTACATCACATTTCCAACCAACACTTTCGGTATAGTATCCTTGAAATCTCTACATACAAACTCGAGATCTCTTTTGTGTGTCCACTGCAGACAGTACTCTTGAGTGTATACAGAGGTGTTACTGGGCCTTCAGAGATAACCCTCTTCACTTTTCCAGCAGCTGGGAAACAACAGACAAGTCTTCTCTTGGTCTGGAGAAGCTGCAGCATGTATTAACTGACACACTGTAACCTATACTGTACAGATTGACAACTTCCTGCTAACCTTTTCTTCTTCTCTGTGCGCTGCGGGAAAAAAACAGAGGGTTGGGAAATGGGACAATGAGACGACTGATTGCTGAGTCTCTCTGACCAATCAGCAGACTGCAGCGTTACTATCCATAACTTTTAACAATGGAAATGCAAAAATAACTGTTGTAATGTATGAGGAAGTGAACTGCACCAGATTGCCTGGGGAAACGTGGCTTTACTTGCAGCGTTCATGTGTTCGGTAATGTTTTCTCACTTTGAAGATGAAGGTGTGAACTTAATTTGTTTGTTTTTTGGTCCATTTGCATGTGTTTTCTTAAGTTGCAGAACTTTGAGCTCTCAGGGCCACCGTACCTCCAGAAACAGCCCTGCGCTTGGTAATGGGAGCATGTCTGAGAAAACTCATCACATTATGTCATCAACAAAGTTTATCCAGCAATTAACCCAAAACTCTGACTCCCTCCGTACTTGTATTTTATACTGTAAAAACATGTAACAACAACAAAAAAACAGCAAAGACATATATAAAAACATTTATCCTGTTGTATTTGGTAATGATAAAATCATTTATCTTGTCTTGTTAACATGTGAATGGGTTTGAATTGGCTTCTTGAGCTATTTATTTGAAAGGCCTGTGTCAGGAGTGCAAACTTACTTTGGCACATCAGCATGGTTTGACTCCCGTGGGTAAAAACTGTGCAAACAGTGCACCAGCCTGTCTCATGTTGTTCTGTGTACTTTACTGTGGGTTTCTTTTTGTCCATTTTCATTTTAGTTTCTGCTTATGTGGTCTTTGTCTTTGAATCGTCTGACCTTACATTTGTTGGCAGAAGGGCCTCACTGATGAAGTCACACCACACAGTTGCCTCATTTCTTAATCATGCCCATTATGGTCACCAGCAACCATCTTATTCTCTATTTTATTCCTATTCCTATATTCCTCTTCCTCCACTTCTGTATAGATTTCCATTTCTCACCTTCCTTTTCAACTAGCTTCACAATCAGATGTGATAACACAGATGTCTCCGTCTGTCCCTCGCCCATATTTTGGACTCTTTCTTGCTTTGGTCACTCATTAGTGATTTAACACACTGTTCTTTGTGTCTAAACTGCAGCACTGCCAACCAGCCAGTTTAGCATCTGTCTGCTTTGTGCCGGAGGCATTTTGCCCCACTGCAGCAGGGCTCTTGAGCATAGACTGCCAGTGTGCAGTTTGTAGTCTGCATTTCAGGCTTTTTTAACTTGTGCAGTGAGCAGTTGCCAGACCAGATGCCACCATTTGTTCCTGCTCATTTTAAAATGAATAATTACAAAGATAGCTAATCAAGATGAATTACTTGTTAACACTGGGCTTTCTCCTTAGATGTGATCACTCCCTCCTTAGTCAACAGATAAACTGCAGCATTAATGTTCATGTTCTGTTGACAGAGCTGTCCACAGAGACACCGAAGCCTGGGCAGACACCCAACATATGGCTCAATGCCATGTTGTGCTGGTGGTGATATACTTAACACACACGCACACACACATGCATACTGTGTAATTGGCCTGGGAAGCAACACTGGACAAAAATGTGGCTGCCAAAGGCTGTTCAGTGATGTTGCCACAACACCTCAAGACAACCAGTTTAGGTTTTTATGTGCACTATTTTAACATAAGTAACAACGTAACTAGTTACAGCTACCACATTTTAGCATGTTAGTTGCTGTGACACGTCATGTGATTTTAAATTCACTGTGTTGATTAAAGCTGATTAAATGATAATTATGTTGATTTATTTGAAGAACCTTCCACTACAATCTCAATATGTAGATAACTCAAACATCATGTGACTCTCCTGATAGTTTCCCATCTCTACCTTTGACCAACACTCATTACTACCTCTGGATTTGCATCTGATGCTTCCCAGATACCACACTCAACCGCTGGCAGCCTGATTATTGACATGTGACAAGCATGGCAACACAGACTGGATCAGTCATCTGAAAAGTATGTGCAGTATATCTTGAATATTTCCATGGAAGCAGAAGATTTATGATTATAATCAGCTGAGGACAATACTCCACAGCGAGTCGCATCTTAGAGCAAATTACTTTTTGGACTCGCACACGTCCAGATCTCTGTCTTTGCTCACCGTACTCCATGACTCTGATGCCATATTTCTCCGACAAAGAATGCATGTTTTTGTGGATGTGGCAGCCGTGACCCTGAATTCTCATTTCTCATTCAGATTTACATCTTCTTTCGCTGTTCCCAACCTAATAGCTACTGCATATTTGTGGTATCTAATGGAGGATCCAAATAAATAAACAAATAAACAAATCTGGTCCTCCCTTGAATTTATCAGAGTGCTTTATATGTGCTGCTGGTGGTGGTGGGCTACATCTAATGCTGTCTCCGTCTAACTTCAGTGACGGCCATTGCTTAGAATTATAGATCTACCAGCTGTTTACAAGTGGCTATCAGACCATCTAGTGAAGACTGAAGGGTTGGGGAAAGCACCAGCAGTCTTTATTTTGGTTTAGTGGTCTCCTGTGGCCCTCTGAAGTCCCCTTTAGACCAACCTTACCCCGCCTGCAATCTCTTTAGTACCTGATTGTCTGATAGTTGTTCTGTTTATATCCTGTGTTCTCTAAGAGGTACTTTGTTGTAAACCTGTGTTGTTGAAAGCAATTTATAAATACTTTTGACATGAATCTGTGTATGCTTACAACCACGTACACACACATGCACGTTTCCACACATCCACATACATCATTGCGCTACAACATACATTTCAAGGCAAACTATGCAGATATGCTATTACATGCATAATAGAAATTAATTGCATACATGCATATTTCCAATTGTGGCCAAATGTAAGCAGTAGCTTGTGCGAGTGATGCATGTTAGGATAACCCCAGCAAGTCATGGTTATGGTTCAGCAGAATATAATTGCTATATGGAACTTGGTTACAACGCCCGACTTACTGCTCAGTGTACACAGTAAGTATTTGTTCACACTTTGTGCTCGTACAGGTTTGGCAGTACATTTTGTCAATAATCTTGTGTAATTATAAGTTAATGAATGGGCTGAAAACAAAACACACAAAGCTCAATTTGGCTGTAATTGTTCTATAAACTAAGACTTACGAGACTAATCAGAATGATATGAAAGATGCCATAATCACATAACACATGGAAGCTTTAAGGTAAATTTTTTCCACGTCAGCTGTTAAAGAGCGCCTTGTTGGAAGTTTAACTTACCTGTTCAGGTAACTGATGCTTTTGGAAACACTGACATTTTGCTTTGGTTTGAATGAGAATCAGAAAATTGTCTTTTTTGAAAGGGCCCTGTCATCAGATCAAAAACACTGTTATATGTTGATTTAGTGGGCATTAACCAACAAAGTATTTTATCATTCAATTTGGAGAGCTTGTTGTATAAACCATGTCATATCAAAGATGGCTCAGGATTTCTTCTTGGCTCACTGACTTCTTGGTGCTTCTCAGCAGATTGCCCCCCAGGTTTTCAACATTTATCCTGTGACAAATTGTATTAATGCCCAAACAAAAAGTCTCCCATGATTACCCTGCTTGCCCACCGTCTGTCCATTGCTCTGAGTCTAAACACTCATCATCACAATCTCTCACCAGCTCTTTCCCAGTGCACCCTGATGTTTAGCAGGGGAATAGTGAGTAGATTGAAGTCACAGTGGGGTACTGAGAAATCAGCATGCGTTGGTCCTGGTTCACATCTATTATAAGTCTGCTCATGGCTCCCTGAGGGAGGATTTTGCAGGGGAAAGCTAAACTATGCCACCCAAGGTAGTTCCACAACCTTTGACCTATGTGACATCCCTCTCTGGCTGTCAAATCACGTGACCTGTCTCGCCACAGGAGGGAGTCACGGCTCAGTTCTTTCTAAGTGCAGCATTTTATGGTACTTTCCCACCCGTAGAGAGCAGTTTGAGTTATTTATTTACTAACTGCAAATTGATAAAATCTGTACCCCAGAATGTCAAATGCTACATTTCATACATTTACTGTGTGTGAGTGTATTTGTGTGTGCATTTTTGAACGGGTCCTTGTGGTCAACCGATGATAAGAAGGATTTGCCTGTTATGAATCATGTTTGACCAGCAGGGCCGGTGTATTTCACTTGCTGTCAGTTTAATGTCTATAATATAAAGCTGTCAAGCCATCAGTCGTGAGAAATCTTCTCATGATTGATGGAGAGGGGACAGGGTCTGGTATCTTATTTATAGCTACCATTTCTTGGATGCCATGTAAGGAGGTGCCTCTGCATTGTTGATGTAAAGCCAAAAGACATTATTGTCGCCAGAGAATATTTTGATAGCACTTTAACCCTCTGTGGCTGTACGCTGTAGCTGGAGAACCCATGGTGCAGTTTTGTATGAACATCATCTGTGACATGGAGCAACATGAATTTGACAAAGTGGCACTGTTTGACTTTGAAGCGTCATTTAATGTATTATTTCTTATTATAAATAATCACTATTAGTGTTGAGATGGATGACAGCAGTGCTAAGGCTAGTTGTTGTGTTGTGTGCCTGTCTTTCCTAATTCTGCGCATGACAGCATCCTCAGATTAGCTTCTATGTCGGAGGCTCTGGCTGTGGGTAAACAATATACCGCATCTAGTGATGCTAATCTGATATTGCAGGTAATGGAGTCCCCCATTTCAAGCATGTTTTTTTTTTTTTTTTTTTTTTTAACCCTGTCAGGACTACCGGTGGGGAAGGGTCAGCCTCAAACTATGGCACACAAATTGCACTTGTGAGCTTTGCCACAGAACAGAACAGGAAAAACTCTCCACCATCTGCTGACAAATCTGTGCAAGTGCTACTGCTAACAGGCCTGCTATCTGGAGCTTCTGTAATCTGCAAATACTATCTACATTTTCTTAGGATGACGTTATTCTTTTATCCCACTCTTGTATATATACTTGTTTTGAATTTGCATTGCACTTATTCTAATACTTTATACACTTTATTGATGCTGCTGTATATTGGAATTTCCCCTTGTGGGACTAATAAAGGAATATTGAATTGAATTGAATTCAAATCACTTTGTACGCTTCAGTTTGAAGATTGTCAATAGCTGCTGGATTATTGGTGTTGGATGTGCCTTGTAGTGATGGTATGTTCCCCGCCTTGGACATGGAAGAGCTTTCTCCATCTTGTTGTGACAAAGAAGGACTGATGGATCGGGCACCATGATGGAAATGAGTCCTGGACTTTGTTGTGTCCTCCCTAATGATGTCTTAAACACTTTTATTATTTATTGCTGGATTTAGATTTTGTCAAATAAACCAAACCAAACACCATGCGGTGTGTTCACTTTTCCCCCTAAGTTAAGTGGTCACATCATTGTTCAGATTCACTTCAGGATGTACTTCAGGAAGTGAACACATCACCTTTCTTATGGCCCAATGTTCAGCGCTGATTCCCTTCAGTTCAGTAGAACATTCAGTCTGTTGCAGGTCCAAGATGTTATGTTCAGTTCATACACTGTTCATCAGGTTAACAGCTCAGCAACCTATAAATAAGGAGTTTTCAGATTAGAGTATGACTAAAGCTAAGTTAAAGCATCGTATGCAGTAATTCCAAAATTGATAGTTCAAGAAAACTCAGCCTGGCTTGCAGTTACTGAGAAAACTCCAAATGTCAAAATATGCATTTCTTCCTGAAGATGTTTTGCTTTCCACAGCTTTCAGTGCTTTCAGTGCGTGCCATGGTGTGAGTATAGTGTCACACGGAGTTGTGGTTAACCCCACATGTTCATTCCACCTACCAGTTATCCCAGTAACTGACAAAGACTTCACTGGGCAGTAAATGGACATTCGGTCTTAAATGTGCACTTTCTTTCCATCTGTTTTATAATAATCCTACAATGACAGCCAATGACAGTCAAATGCAACACAACAGCTTCGATAAGACCTTCTTAAACTTAGCTTTTCTTGTCATACCTTCAGCAAATGCACACCTGGGAGCTGCCCTTTACAACACACTTATTGGTCACTGACCAGCTCTGTTGTAATAGATGGGGCTAAAGAGCATTTTTGATGAGGGAATGGAAAAGTGTCAGTGCTTTTCCCACCCACATTTCTCAGTCAGTCTGGGGATTTGAACTGGTGACCCCACAGTTAACAAGCCGGCACTGCTACACTTGAAGCTACTGCTACCCAGAACCAAACAGTGAGGGAAGAAATCCACGCAATGGTTGGGCATTAACATTTACAGAATTCAGGTTCAAGTTCACATAGGAATAAGAGCTCAAGATACGTCTGAATTCTTGGCAAACACACTGAGTGGCCCTGCCTCCTGTTTGAGCCATGAGAATGTCTGTGCAGTCCACAACATCCAGCAGTGAGAGAGTCACTAACGCTGTGCTCAATGCTGATTTACATGTGTTGAACTATGATTTGACATGATTAAATAACTGTTGTATTTCAGTTGCCTCCAATTAATCTCCAGTGGGGGTTTCATTACATGTGTTTACATTTGGTCCCTTCCTTTGGTGTTTGTGTCCCACCCACGTGTCCATACACTGTACTTAACATCACACCTATGAAATGAGGCCATTCGAGACAGAACCTTATGAAACACATATGAGGATTTCACTTTGCCCTTTTCCCAAGTAAAGAGAGTTCACGATCTGGACTTCATACTGGGTATGAGAAAAACTTAACCTCTTGAGGGTCAGCCAGGAAAGTCCAGTCCAATATAATCTGATGTCTCTCTCCAATAACCACACTGAAAAGAAAATGTTGGGAGCTTGTTTGTCTTCTACTTTAGGCCAAAGCCTTAGAAACTGGGCAGGAGGGACTGAGCTTGTCGTTACCTTGCTCAAATTGCCAGTTTTGCAGGAACTGACACATTTGGTAACATTACATTCATTTATGTTGGCTTTAAACCAGATGTAGCTTGGGATCAAACCACTAAACACTTTACCTGAGGAGGGAATGCATTTTATGTTGTATTCATGTTTGCACAATATACATTTTCTCTGAACAAGTAAGAGGGTCCGTCTGCTGTTTCCAACTTAGCAGATGTTTATTTTGAATATGATGTGAAATTTTTCTAAATACTAAAAGAAAACATTTTAAAATATACATTTATTCTTCATCCAACTGAAACAAGATGGACATTGTTATGTTTGTTCCCCCACAGTACCTCTGTGATGGAGGGCTTCCTAAAGCAGCACAGAGAGGATTCACACCATCTCCTCCCTCATCAGATGCGTGAAAAAACTCAGCAGATGACACAGCAGACAGTAAAAGCAATAATACACCGAGAATAATGGTAAACAGTGAGGGGGCCGAGAGAAAGCAGTGGCTTTAACTTATGTTGTTTCAGACCTGGGGAGCGAGTTACGATGTGCTGTAGAGAAATGCTGGCAGATTTGCTTGAACTGTTGTCTGTGTGGTTCATCAGACTTCAGAGAGCTGTTGCTTTCAGAGAGCCAACTCTTGAATGCTTTAAAAAGAGTCTGTCATAAATCTAATGTTCAGACTTTAGTCACATCCTCAGACAGGCCTCAATCCCTCAAACAGTAGAAAAGTTCAGCTTTCAGCTTTCAGCGTTCATTTTTATAGTATAGTATAGTATAGTATAGTATAGTATAGTATAGTATAGTATAGTAATATTATCTTGACGATAAGGTAATCATTTACATTATTTTGCAAATTGAAATTGTGAACAATTTGAATAAAAGTATCTCAGTGCTGATGAACCTGTGGCTCAGCTTTTTCTGGCCTGTTGGTCATATGGTACAAATATACAGAATTTTTATTTAAGTAAAAGTAGCAATACTGCAATATAAAAACACTTGTTTATAGATACAGGTCCTGTATTAATAAGTCAATTGAGTAAGAGTACAGACGTATCCTTAGCACTAATATATATCAAGTATCAAAAGTGAAAGAGCTCATAATGCAGGTAAATGACTCCTGAGTGTTATACTATTATATGTGTATATTACTGGATTATTATTACTGATGCATTAATGTAGCATTGTAGTTGTTGGTCGAGGTGCAGCTTATTGTAGCTGTTACAGTATATGTACTGTTGGGTAGTTAAATCTATAACATTACATCAGACTCCATAATCTCATACATATTGTATGTAAAATCTTAAGTAACTTGTGAGTAAATCTGTCATTACATGAAATGAAGCCAAAAAGTACAATATTTCCCACTGAAGTGTGAAGGAATAATGTACAACGTAGCTTGAATTGGAAATACACAGTAGAAGTAATGCACAAATACTCTTGAGTAAATGTACTGTATGTAGTGATAAACATGATTGATATTTAGTATTTATTAGTTGTTAGATATCTAACAATTGCTGCTTTGTTCCATGAGTTTTACACGCTTGAAATATGAATGATTCTTTTGTACTCAGTAGTAACTCTATCAAACCAATGCATTTTATGATTATTTCCTAATGTGGAACTATCAAAATCCTTAAATAGTGAATAAATTGTGAAACTGCCACCTTTTACAGTGGAATCAGAGTGCTTCAGTAGTAATTGCCTGCGGGGCATGCCGGCCTCACAAAAGGAAATAGCTGGGAAGTCAACTTTCCACTAAGTTAATGATGCTTGTCTGTTAAATGCCAGCAGAGGAGTCTGATAACCAGGCAACAAAGACACAGTCCGCTTGGTCTGGCATCACAGTGGAATGACTCATTAAATGGGGATCATTGCGAGCCTTTTGTTGGTGACGTCTTTCAAAATGAGCCGTGAATGATGACATGCCCTTTCTTCCTCTCTCTCTCTGACTTTTTTTTTTTTTTTTTAGAAAATGCTAATAAACAAAGACGTATTACATCCTTTTCTCTGCTATGGAACAATTGGCGCTCATTGCTGATAAATGATGATATCCATCTCTTTTCTCTCCCCCCTCCACTCTGTCTTGTCTCTCATTCACATAGAAGCCATGTCCCTGTGTGGAAACAGTGATCGACCTGTTTCCAATCGTGTTACCAATGACCCCTTTCTCCGCTGTAAGGTTAGGGAAACACTGAAGACTCGGCCGTGATAGATCTGAGGACATTCCAAAACCCCCCAGAGCTGTTTATGCTCACGCCTGTCGGTTTGATAGAGAAGAAGTGTCTTGTGGGATATGTGGTTTCTGTGACGGCTGGAATTGTGAACTTTATCATCCTTACTTCTCTCCTTCTGCAAAGCCTTTGTGTCCCTCCTCATTAAAGGAAAAGAGTGATCACTGTAGGCAGCTCAAGCCTTGTCTGTCTTTTTTGAGCCTGTGTTTGTTGATGGCGATTGTTGATAATCTGTGTGTTTAGGCCTGGAGTTGAACGTCTGTAGGGGTAACTAGGGCTTGCATGTGTGTGGAGGGGTCACCACAGAGTCAGAGAAAGCACATGTTGCTCAAGGTATCACAGAGCGGTCAGCTCCTGAGTGAAGTTAGTCGGATGCGCCGTCTTTTGCGGCTTCACATCCTTTGATTCATGTCATATACTAACGACTGCATCTCATGTTAGAGCAGAAACATACACTTTAATCCATTCATTGCAGTCTCGCTCTTACAGTCCCATGCACAACGTTTCAACATGTGGAGCGATCCAAAGCTTGACAGGCCTGCCATGGCTAGTTAGAAGTGTTAAACTATGATTGGACAGCTGCTGTTTGGGGGAGAGGTTTAGTGAAAGCACGATTATACTCACAAAAGCATTGTCACAATCTACTAGAGGCTCATAAATGCTGATAAAGATCGTATTGTCTTATTTTTCTTTTTGCAGTTTTCAGATTATCCATGTGACTTTAAGTTTGCACATAAATTAGCATTTTCATATTTTGAGAGCTACGCTTTCATGTACTTTACTTTACACAGCATAAAGTGTGTGTGTGTGTGTGTGTGTGTGTGTGTGTGTGTGTGTGTGTGTGTGTGTGTGTGTGTGTGTGTGTGTGTGTGTTTTCACTTGATCTTTCAGTGTTGGCCCATGTTCATGTATCCTGTGCAGGAGACGCCATGCCAGTGTCTCCTTCCCCTGGCTTTCTTTTCATACTGTGACTTTGTCCAGGAAACTGAAGGAATTACGCTCAGATTGTGAACCTGTCCATCTAACTTGACATGTCAATACCCCATCTTACACACACACACACACACACACACACACACACACACACACACACACACACACACACACACACACACACACACACTGCCCTATGTGGTTCTGCGGCCAGCATGTTTCCTATTAACTTCCATTCAGCCAGGTGGGTATTAAGTTGTTCAAAGATGTACGGTCCAGAGCCTCAAATCACGCCGGATTACCCACAACCTCCAAGACCAAATCAGCCGGGCAATTTGTTGTCCAACCTGGTTATGTTCTCTGTCTCAGGTGATTCCAGTTGAAGGCTGCTGTGTGCCGAGAGAAGTCGTTCTCATGTGGCTACCATTTGATTCAATATTTGAGTAAATATCTCTGCATTGTAAGTGTGTAGTTGACCATCATGTTCAATGCAGGTTCACAATAGAATTGGTCTGGAACATAATCAGCATCAAAAGCAAACAGTAGAGTTTAAAGTTTTTTGTTATTTCTTGAATGTGGATCTATAATGGAAAACTATGAAGTAAGAGGCAAGAAGCTGAATTACTGTTTTATACAAATTACTTTTTTTCATTTGCATTCATTTATTTGACAAAAGATTACACAGGTTTGATAAAGCCTGGGGTGATCGTGCATTTTCACCATGTTCTATGTGTACAAACATACTGTATGATCCTTTCTGTCTGATAGTCAGATCTGATGAACAAGAAACCTAATCGATGCTGCCTGTGGCACTGCAGCTCTGCATCAAGAGTCAGAAGAATGCTTTACTTACAGACCACTTTTATCTGTAGCCATGCTAGCAGCATGACACTTGGCGGTTGCAGTGTTGGTTGGTTGGGCCACGACTTTGTTCCAGACTGAAATATCCCAACAACTGTTGAGTGGATTCCCTCAACACAGCCTCACGGAGCTGCCAGCATGACTGGAGACTGTTAGCCCTGTTGCAAGACTCTGCCACTTTTTGTTGTAACCCACTGAGCCATGTAAATACTCTACATTCATTGCATTCATCTGTAAAAACAAATATCATGGCACTGTGTGCTGCTATGTCAAAAGTACAATGACTAGCTGCATGGAAATGATTTGCTTAAAGTCAAAAGCTCAGTCTTTGACAGAACATGCAAGTCCGACATTAGCATGATGCATCAGTTACCGGTCAGCCAAACAGCTCCTACATCACATTTGGACCTTATATACAGTTTGCGTGTTAGCATAATATTATGTTGACTGAGAGCACACACAGTACGACCTATTGTACTGTGTAGTATAATAAGTGTGTGTGCAGCCATCAAATACCCTTCACTTACTCCTTGAGCTGTGTGTGAGGTCCAGTTTTCCCCTGATCCACTTGCATCAACATTTACTCTCTAGCTTCATCCGCTGATATGTCTCTTCATCAATCTGTGCTTTTATTGTTCTCTGCTGGACAGCGCACGTCTGATTCCAACCCCAGCCGGCCCTCTGGACTTCTTTTATTTGTCACAACTGGCTTGTAAAGTTTTATCTAATTTTCTTAAATATTTCACACACTGACCTGACGCCTCTCTCTTGCTGTAAAAACCTCTACATTCCTCTGCTGAGCAGGATCAAAACAGCGTGTCAGTTGAAATGCATATTAATAAACATTCTGCACATATGTCAGCCACCTCCATCATGGCCAGGTCTCAGCTGAGTAAGCACAGTATAGAAATCCCATAATCATTTCTTGATGTGCCCAAAAGGCCCCAACATGCGTCTCTCACCCTCCAAACCGCTTGGTCCACGTCCAAAGCATGTCTCATGTTCCTCGTATACATCTATGCACAGGTCAGAGGTAAGAGCTGTACTGTGAAATTAATCCGCTCTACATGGTTCCACTTTATTAGAGCTGACAGCTTAACAAAACTTCATGGGCTCCTTGGTGCTGAGGACGAGTAATGAACAACCACAAATGAATACTTTTGAAACCCCAGCTGTTAAGATATCAGACAGGGTTGCTAATAGGCATTATATGTGCCTTTGCCCTTTAGTCCTTTACTGGAAAGAGATTTGCTGAATAGGTTTCAGTTTTAAGGTGGAAAATGTCAAGTGGTAGTCCTGTTGAATTATTTATCAGTGTGGTTGTTTTCTGTGCGGCGTGAGACTCTTTGCATGAGGTTTATGCCTGGTGATTAAACTGGCTTATTTTGGAGGAGCTGCAGTAGGAAGTCTTGTCTCCTGTGATTTATTTCTCTCTGTGGAAAGAGAGGTTGCATGGTCTGTGGTACAACTTATCCCACCTGTCTGAGGTGTGGTGCAGCCACTTTTCATTACCATCAACGCGAGTAAATAACTCCTCGTGACAGTTCTTGACAGAGGGACGTTTCTCAGCACTTCTGTCGGCATTTTCCACTTTAAAACTGCATCAAGTGATATTTAAGGTTTTACTATTAAACCAAACCACTCCCTGTAATGTGGAGTGGGTCGTCCATACTGCTAAACCCACTAAGAGTGCTGTGTGTCTTTTACTATGTCATTATTATTTGATTTTCATGCCTCCACCTAGAAACCATGTCTCCTAGAAATTACATTTCTATGCTATTAATTTGCTGCCATGATTATCCCAGTGTGACACTGGAGACAAAGCACTTTGATATATTGGCCTGTATTAATATGCTAAATATGCCCTGTCTCATGCTTAAAGTCACCTTTAGACTTTTGCAGTAATTAACCAAGACCATGACCTTTCCCTTAACATAAGTGTTTTGAGCGTAAAATAACCATAAAAACATCAATCATGCTGCAGCTGCTACTCTCAGATACAGTACAAGCGTGGGTATTGTCTGGAAAATAAATGAAATACATTGTCGCTGATCATGTGGCAGATGCAGCCAGAACCAACAGCAAGTCTAAATTAAATGACAAAATATAGGATGACATTTTTTATCTGTGCCTTTAAAAACTCTCAAACACACCAAACAGGAAATTAACATTTTGTTACTTACCAGATCAAGTCATTAAGAATGTCCCCTCATTGATTAATTCAGATAACATTATGTTTCTCCCCAGAATGTATTTGCTGATTAGTAATGTATAAATAGCATTTCTAGGAGACACAGACTCTCATGGCTCTTACCAGCAACCACATACACAACTGCAGACAGTTTAGAGACAAACGGAGTGCCAGGAGCTAAAATGAACCAGGCAGCAGTGAAGAAAGTCGACCATCATCTAATAAACTCAAGACCCAGATATTTTTCTCAGGAGTTGGAGGAACAATTTAAAACTGAAAGGAAAGTGAATACTGGGCAGAAACTCGACTCCAATGGGATGCTCGTGTTGCTCCATGTCTGCTGGATGTGTTAGAAGGCTTTTTTGTGCCGACAGGTCAGCCAGAACAACTCGATAGCTGATACTGTTTCCAAGATATTTTGCTGTAAATTTGTTTTCAAACCTCTCTGTCACGTAATGTAGCTTTAAATAAATGAAATATTACAAATGAACATCATGTTTTATGTGTGCCATGTGTAAACCTGGAGGAGATTGCGTGTGTGTGTGTGTGTGTGTGTGTGTGTGTGTGTGTGTGTGTGTGTGTGTGTGTGTGTGTGTGTGTGTGCATGCAGCTAATCCCGCAAACTATTGCACCTATCAGCATTGTATTTTTTGTGCATGTTTATTAGTGTATCCTCAAGCACCTCTTCTGATTCTGGTGGTTCACAATTTTTGAAACACCCGTTTTATGGACTGCTCTGTTATTGACAGCTGCTACAACCATCTAAAAACAAGCCCTACTTAGTATGTTGGAAGCCACATTTTGACAATAGATGTGCCCCCAAAACTGACATCCATAGAAAAGTTTGGTCTCATCTAAAGATTAATTCCTTACCCAGTATGTCAGGTGGAGATTTGCACTCTCCTGAGTTCACTCTTCAAGATGACAGATAAAACACAGACACAATTGGTTTAGTTTCATATGTCTTTATTGAAAAAAGGGCTTGAGTATCATGGCTGAAATACTGCCTCTTGGTTTACCAACAGTGACAATACATAGGGTAATATTCTAATACATCTCAGGTAAATGAAGAGTATGTGTCAGAAGCTGCCTCAAAAGAAATAAAGTTATTTCACATTGTCTCGGGGTCCAAAGTAGAACACATGCACCCACTTTGATTCACTTTTAATTCATGAACGATGTTAAAGGAGTCAATATGTTTGTCTGAAATGTTAAATGGTGCCACAGGGGCCCCAGTATGAAACAGAAGAGCACTTAAAGTCTGATTAATAGAACTCACTAACATAGATCAGTAATGACACAAATGCTGCTAACAGTGTGATTAATAAAGTTAATACGTCTCTTTCCTGTTAGTCAGATAATGATCACATCCATCAGAACGTCTCCAGAGGTGACAACACAATCTTCTTTCTAGATGTTACTTAATAAAAAGATGTAACATTAGAAATTTGTCATTGCATATCAGTCTATTTGGAACCTGGAACATTTTAGATTGTGTTTAAACAAATTAGTATAATAATATAAAATGAATGTCCATTAACTTCTATTACAGGAAATGAATTACACTTACAGGATTATTGCAACATTAGCTGCAAATTGATACACTTATCACCTATAATCAGGCACTCAGCAAATAGACCATGTAAACCAAAACAAGAAAAGAGACCATAACAATGACCACAAGCACCAGGACTTCCATCACAATCTCAGGGAAGAAAAAACAGCCCTGATTCTGCTGCATGGCAGCGGTTGAGTGAAATTGAAAAGAAAGCCCGTGGGGTGCTGGGAGTGTCCAGATTGAAAGCACATGTTGGTCGCTTGGATCTCAACTCAAAGGTTTTGTTCTGCTTTGGCTCAGTGACTCTATTGACACATCATACATCAACCTCAGTAAAACTCGACAAAGATCGAATCGAGCGTTGGACGGGGACGACTGGTGGGCTGAGCTGAATAGTTTCCTGACTTGTGTAACACAATGACAGCAGCTTTTGTTTTCGGTCGCTGTGTGTTGGACTCGACAGATTTTTATTCAGTTCACCTTTGTTACATCTCACATTGGTTGACAAGGAAACAGCATGAACCAGGAAGACGATATTCGATTTGTTTTATCCACAATGTAAAAAAGATAAAAATAGTGTTTTATTCCTTTGGTAAAGGAACGTGTTGCATATTGTGTATTAGCACATTTTCAAACAAACCATCACATACGTGTGAAATATTGCATGAAACCTTAAAAATGAAGTTTAACACTGTTTCTCGCATTTTATGGCCAAGCCTTCATGTAGTATCTGCTGCCTGCTGCACATTGCATTAAAAAAAAAGCATTTAGTAAGATTATACACAATACAAAAATAAAACAATTACATTTAAAAGACATCTGATAATAAAGTGGCTCAAATATATATAAAAAAAGCTAATCAGGGACTTTCTTTTTGCCGCTGTGAACATTCCCTTTGTGACATTTGTCGTTGTTTTATGCGTCAATTTTTTAGCTTTTCATTCCTCCCGAGGACAGGTGTTGGTATGAAAATACTGCGATTCAATTGATATACATTTCTCTACAGTCCCTTTGATGTAAAAAATGATCTTTTTCTAACAACAAATGAAATTGAAAGTCATGCTTTTTGAGGTTTCTTCATGTTGCATGTTTTACTGTATAAATATTTGGTCTCTCTTTACTGATATGTTCAATCGATAAAAAAGCTGCATTGATAAGTGTTGTGTTCCTCTTCTTTATAGTCTTTATTAGTACAGAACGGCCTTCTTTCATATCAGACTCTAACAACGGCGCTTTAAATGTTGTGTGACTGGTAAAAACACGTGTGTCTTTATAGACGTTAGGGTCACAACATCCCATCTTAATCTTGCATAAAATAAACAGTGAAATATAATGATGTCGATGGCTCTGGCCCTTTATACTGAATATATAGCACCATAGGATCAGTGCTGGTTTCTTAGCAGTGTGTGTGAGCTTCCATCTGTTTTGTTCCTGATGGTGCAGGAAGCTTGAAGACAGCATGGCCTGCCCTGATAGGTCACTGCTTGTGACCCCTTTGGCCAGCCTCTCTGTGTCTGTCCCTGGAGTAATGCCAAGTTCACCTCACATCAGAAGTCTTCACATTAAAGTCTGTAACACCACCATCCCAAATATATGCCTTTAAAATATAAAGTAGAATTCACTCTTTTCAAAAGCCACTCATGTGGAAGTAAGTGTATTGCTGTAAGTATAACAGATCATTTTCACTTTTCCATTTGTCAGTGATACCACATTTGGGGTATTTAGACAGAACATGCTGACGAACTCCTCCGAGGAGGCTTGTGTGAATGTTTCAGTAGCTCATGTTTGGAGTTAATCTGAAGTGAAGGCAGCATTACCCACAAAGCATTGTGTGTGAGGCAGAAAGCTCAAATTGTTCCTTTATGGCTGCGTGAAGCACATTCAAACACATACATGCACACACAGACAAACACACACACACAGAATCGTGTTCATTTTTGGGGACATTACGTAGAATTACATTCATTTCCTGGAGACTAACCTTAACTTAAACCTTAGCTCGAGTCTGAAAATTAATGATTAACATACGGGGAAATGTTTTGTCCCCATAAGGAAGATGAGTTCCCGCAGAAAAGTAACATACACACACACTTTTGTGCCAATCACCCAGCACTCACACATGTGTATCTGACGTCAGCATGAAGCTAAAGGTATAATTGCACTTGTGGTAACATGGAGGGTTGGAGGTGACTGTGTGGGTGTCCAGAGGGATGGGTGGTGGTGCAGGGACGGCACGGTTTAGCGGTGAAGTGCTGGTTCTGCAAGCGGTCCAGAGAGGCGGACAGGTACATACAGCGTGTTTACATACATCCATAGCAGTGACAGGGAGGTATACAGGTGTGACCCGGGGACGCCAGGTCTGACGACAGATATGTCTTCCCTTGCGTTTAGTTTCTCTTGTTGTTGCGTCGTCTGTTTTTCTTCACCCTGGGGAGAGATGCAGAAGGAGAAGTTATTCATGAGACTGAAACGAGCAAGAAAACAGAAGACCAGATGGTAAAACCTGTACCAGCAATCAGCACCAATGGATTAACTTAATGAGACAGAGTGAATATATTTTAAGAAACCACAAATGGTGAGGTACGGACATTTAATGAACCAATTAGTAAGTAACCAACCTCCTCAACTACACTGATGTTGTGCTTCCTACATTGGAAAAGAAAATGCTGCGGTACATAATCCAGACAGCAATAATGATTGTAAGGAATTGGGAAACAAGGTGGCACATGAATGGTGATGGTAATGTGTGTCTGACATACATGAATGAATGTGCAGGAGTCTGTTGAAAACTCCTGTTCTCAGCAGAGCGGTTGGGGCCTGTTAGGGGCCTCAGGTGTGGGCCAACAGTTTTGATAGGTGAACATCGTAGCATATAAATGTAATTTATGAGTAACAGTAACTGAACATGAAAAAGGGTGATTCTGACAGAGAGCAGCCACGCTGAAACACCCCTTCCCCCATGAGAAAGCCTCTACACACACACTTTATTGCTTTCATGTACAGTACGCGTTCTTGGCTATTTCTCTGATACCTAACAGCACAGCTGGAACACAGGACTGTGGTGTGTTTTAAAGTTACTCTCACGCCATTCATTCATGAGCGCCTAAAAAGTGCAAACACACTTAACTACGGTCCCGCGTTGAACCTTGCAACTGCATTATTAGTCATTCTCACATTTAAAACCTTACTGAAAAAGCTCCAAATAGCTCCTGCTGGACACACTGGACAGTCTTTGCTTGGCCGATGTGTGATGGATAGTCTCTACATACAGTATGCATTGAAACACATACAGTCGACAGAACATGAAAAGTTATTGTTTTACAGCCTGACTGTTTGCTGCTGTGCCACTTCAGCCTCAGTGAACTGATAACTCCTGGACAAGACTACATTAAAAAAAAAAAAAAAAAAAAAATCTGTATTCACGCAGGTCCTTTAACAAACAATATCTTCTGAAACTCCATAAATTGGTTTATAGTTTGTTTTCACGTTATGCTTTAAGTGTTTATGGTGTTTAAAGAAGCAGACATGCAGCCAACAGACATGTTGGGAGCATTTTTTTATGAGGAATGCACAAATTTTAACCACATAGCTCATTAAAAACTGAACGAGGTGCTGCACTTTTTACTATGAATACTTTCACCCACAATGCTGCTCCCCAACCGCGACAACTCTGTCGCTGATGTGCAATTAGTGATGATAATTATGTGGAAACTGCTTGTTGGAAATAAAAAAAGTTATGTTAAACATACAATAAACATATAATTACATGCATTTACTACTGTGAATGGGCTGAGAGGGTGAAAGTGACGAACATTTGACTCCTCTGCAGTCTTGGCTGAAGTCTCAGACACATGCTTATGAGAAAGGAGGAAGCAGACATACCAGGAGCAGATTTATCACTGCTCTTACTGGACACTAATTATTTCACAGATAATAACTCAGCTGCTTACATCAACCACATCAGTGGTTTCAGAGAGCAACTGTCGGCAGGAAACTGAGCAATGGCCATTTGTAACACTGGTTTATTTCTTCTTTGTAAGATCTAAACTCAGCAGAGAAGAGAACTGTATTTCACGTCGTTGTCGGCGAAGCTTGTGTCTGCACAGAGAGGGACGAGGTTTTTTCTTACTTGTTAATGGCGTTCTTTAAGTACTGCTGCAGCCACTTGGTCTCCGGGTTGATGCAAACTTCCCTGTTGCTCTTCAGCTTGGCACTGCAGGAGAAAAAAGTAGATTTTGGGGGATCAGACTCCACATTCTGAGCATCTCTGCTAACATTTCCTGCAAGACAGTGATTATTTTGTGAGACTTTCACATTTTATCATCCAGGTTTCTATTTGCTTTTATACCTTCTACCAGTGTCCACATGACGCAGGAGCAGTAGAGGCAGAGAAGAAGCAAAGTATTTTTTGCTAATCTTTTTTTGCTGGAGAAAATATTTTCACCTCGGGGTTTACTCTGTAGCCGAACATCCGGTGATGGTGCACAGTGCAGAGATTGTATCTACTTTATTAGCTGTGTGGTCAACCAAACTGTAACAAGACCTCTCTGTAACCTCAAGGAAATGTGACTGGCATTTTAATGAACAAGGATCCTTAAAGAAGCTCATCAGAGTCTCTTGGTTAGTTCTCTTAGTTTGCATTTTTTTCTTGATTGAGCAGGTGGGTTTAGTTTTTCTGTTCTGGCAGATATTTGAAAAGGGAAACAAGCTGTTTGTGTGATTAATTACCTCTTCGGGACCACACAGATGGTTTTGCATGTTTAGCAGCTCTGCTGTGTTCTATAAATAAAGTTTGTTATTATTTTAAAGGATTTTAGACTATTTTGTCATGCCAGGATTTTCAAAGTCTAACACTGTGGACCCCCCTCAGACAAAGCTGAGACCACTGAGCACCCCCAGTACCCCGGCTACTCTATGAATTATTGATGATACATGAAAAAAGTAAATATTAATTGATTTTATCACCCCTACTACAATGTTATTCTTCGTCTTAATTATGCTCTAAGTTTTGGAGCGGTGGTCTCATAATGCTTTGGAAGATGAAGCATCATGTTGCTTTGGACACAATAGGTTAGCTGTTGCTTTTAGCCAATATTTGCTTTGACGCCATTAAAAGTATGCTGAATGAGCTGTTGGCAGCTCGTGTTTGCAATTGTGATTCCTCTCGCACTGAAGAAAAATCAGATGCACAATGAAGTTCTGTGTTAAGTTCTGGAGTCACCAGCAGCGTCTTGGAGTGGATTTATGAATGCTCACTCGTGATGGATATCAAAGATAATGACATCCTCAGAAAGTGTAAGTCTCACTGAATCGTTCAGATTTGGCAAAGCTCTGAATTTTGACACGTCTTGCAGCGGTGGGGCCCTGAGCATTTTTAACCTGCCTCCTCCCTTCAACTGTCCCTCAGTGTCCTCCTCACAGTTTGAGAACCTCAGCTTCAAAGCTTGCTGTAAGTTGATTCTCAACTTTAATTCCTGCCAGGACCCCGAGGAACTTGCATGATAGAGGTAATTCATCACAACAAACCCTCTATCCCCCTCCATCTTTTCAGCGTTACATTATCACTCTGTGGGAAAATTTTTAAACCTCCTTCGAGATGTTGGAACATACCAGCATAACTTTGCAGCACCAGGCACAAACAAACATGAATTTGACTCAAAAGAGATAAAAACCTCTTCACTGCGATGATTACCTTCCTCAACAAGTTTCAACTCTCTTTAAGTTGATGCATAAACAGCTGAAGTGAATGGAGAAGACCGTCTTCTTGTAATGCAGGAAAATGAACTAGAAAAACACTACAGGCTATAATTTGGATAATGGTGGGCAGAAATGTACAATATAAGCAATTTACAGTTATTAAAGCCAAACACACAAACCGCTGGTATGGTCTTTGAAACCTAAAGGCGCCACAAGTAACATTTATAATTCCCTGCGGCGCTATGAAGCCCATGTATATGTTTGGGAGGTGACATTATTGAAGCTGAAGAGATAATGCTCTAAAGATCTTCAACTTAAGCTTCTTTATGGCTTATAAATCACAAGAATATAATTCATTTTTTAGGAGAGCCCACTTCAACTTAAACTCAACTTCATCTCCACAGAACATCTTACAGCACATCCCAGTTACAGCCAGAGGATTACCGCTTCCAACAGGCTGTCAGCTTAACGTCAGGAGCAAGAAATCACACTGGTGCTGCTTGATTTAACATCAGCTAACCGCCATTATTTTTAACCAAAGGGGAACCCAAATTCCTTTATTAGTGCATATCATAACATAAAATAAAAAAATCTGCCTCTCTTACGGTTGGACCCTTGATGTTGAAATGAAGACAATAAGTCAGGATAATATCTGATATGGTTTACGAGGGCTGAGCTCAGAGACACCTCAGCTAAGCTCTAAAAACCTCAGCACATCCTACAACACACCCCAGCTAATAACCAGAGGATTACTGCACATAACAGGCTGTCAGCCTCCGGTCTGCGGTGAGGAATCACACCTCTCTGGTTCCACTCGGGGAGGAGAGGCTCACGTCGTGTTCAGCAAAGCCGCCTCTACACCCCACACAGAACATCTCATCTTTGCTTGATCTTTGCTTCTAAATGATGTTAACTCTCACACATTGAAAGCTGCATTTTGAGTAATTGCTGCAGACATTATTATAACTGCCACAGTTAATTTTTAGACAGTGAAAAACAGCTCTGTAAAACTCTAAGTATCAGCATGTTTCGGCAAAAGTTTGTGGATGACAGAACTTTTCTATAGAATCTCTATAAATCTCTAGATTTATGTTTAAGCTCTCCCCCATCATTGAGGGTGTTTGGGTGAAATCTTGTCAATAATTGTATTAAAATTCTTATTTACATATAATTGCTTCTCTGTTTAATTTTTGTCATATTTATGCTACCGTTGTTCATCTGTTCCTGCCACCTCTTTTGTCTAGAACACTGGTGGAAATGAGGATTTTAATCTCAACGAGGCTTTTCTGGTAAAATGAAAGTCAAATAAATTAAGTTAAAAAAAAGGTAATTTTATTTTATTTTAATTATTATTATTTTTATTAAAAGTTCTCTGTCACTATTTGATTTGTATAAGTAAATGATAAAAAATGCACTCTGCTTTTGTTGTTCTTTAAAAATATTTAATGGTTATGTAACAAATTAGTCTGTGACAAACTTTTCAAATATTTATTTTAAATGAGTAATTCCACCTTAATACAAGAGATTATAAACAAAAACCTGTCTTGAAAAACTGATTTCCTTGAAAAAAATGTAATTTTTCTTTAGAGGAAAATCAGATTTCACAGCTGAGATGTTGGTCGATCCTGTTTGTCAGACTGGATATAATTTGCAGTGTGAGATTGAAGCACGAGTTCAGCATTGATCACCGCTGGATGATGAACAGCTCTGAGGTCACAGAGAGTGTGTGTTTGAGTGAGTGAAGTCTGGCCTGTTGATGGAAAGCTGAGCCAAATACTTAGGAGAGGATTTGTTCCATTATCAGACACTGCTGGTGGGTTTCAGCTCTGTCGGGGTGAACAGGGGGCAGCCAGCGGGGTCTTGCCCCCTCCAAACATGTGGATATCACACCTCGGTGGCAAAAGGTCGTGTATGAGAGTTAACAACTCAAGAGGTGTCTCGCCTCGCCGCTCCCCTTTCTCCTCCCTCCATCTCTCCATCACACGACTCTGCAAATTAAACGCATTCCTCTCTGCCTCTTCACCGCTCTCTGATTCAATTTGAACCCCCCATACCCCTTTAATGTGCCACCTCCCCTATTCCTCACCCCATGTAGAGGCACACACGCAAGCAAATGAGCAAATGGCCCCTAAACTTAAAAGAGCGGCTCAGGAGCATCAGTCCGAGCATCAGGCCCAAATCCCTCAAACTAACATGTGAGTCGGGAGGCCAAACAGCTCAGTAACAGGATCCGTGTTGGCTTTTCCTCCAGGGACGTCCCCTCCTTCCCTTGTATTTTATTAGGGGTGGCCGACTCATCCGCTCGGGAGCTCTGTGCTGTTTTGATGTGTCTCCCCTCATCCTGTTTATCTGTCTGCTTGTCTGGGTGACCAACTGAGAGCCTAAACCCTAATTGACTTGGCTGGAATTTGAGGGCCGGAGTTCCACAAGCAGCAGGTAGTAATTACTTCACAGCAAGTTAATACCAACAGCATGCTGGGACGGGTGGGGGTGGGGGGGGTCGGATGAAGGCGCATGGTGGGACACTTGGGGTGGGGGGGGTGTAGTGTTACTGGCTTTCTTTCATCTGCCTCAATAGAGATATCGGAGCAGCTCTGCAGGCTTTTTGCCTCCTCTGGCAGCTTTCTGCAGGGAGGTTAGAGGGAGTTTGTGGCTCGGCCGGAGCGCTGTGTGTCCTTTCTGACCTTTTGCATTCACTAACAGTCACCAGCCCCCCTCCCTGCCTTTTTGGCAAAAGCCCCACAGCCTTTTGGCCTTTTGGTTGCGAGGCTTCTGCCATCTATTCTTTTTTATACTGCAAACACATGAATGAGGCTTTTTAGTTAATGTGTTCCAGACCAGTGACATTATACTCAGCGTTGCTGGGTGGGAAATAAAAAAAGTGAATAGGGGACACGGGAGGTCAGCAGAAATACAAAGGTAATCACTTTGACCCTTAATTATTGCTTCCTTTACAAAACATAAATGGCCCCCTCGAGCTCCGGCCGTCACTGCTTTCCTCTTTCTGAGAGGTTCGTGTTGTTTTAGACTCGGGCCGCTCATCAGGGAAAGAATAGAAGGATATTAACACCAAACCTCACATCCACTCTCAGTCTGTCGACGCTGCGCCTTTTTCTTTTATATATCAAATGGTGAAATGTGAAGGAGAGAAGGAGTAAAAAAACTAAGCATATAAAAACTGAGAATAATGAAACACCAGGTTTAAAAGTCAGAGGGATTTGATGTCATGTGACTCAGACCTCAAAACTGTGGAAATATCATTAATAAACTGATTTAAATGAAGGATTTTTTTTCAGCACCTTTAACCAGAAAAAAAAAAGAATGTTTACGATTAATCACTTTATTTTGAGGCAAGATTGCACACAATTTGCTCACACTTTGAGGTGATTAGTTTCTGACCATTGTTGCTCTTAAATCCACTGTTATATAATGTGTGTGTTATTGTGACATAATTTTAGTTTTTTAATTAGTTCACCAAATGAAATTTCAGATTCTTGCTCGGTGTTATTCTAATCATAATAATTTGAAAATTGATTTCAACAGTGCCGACTATAATGCCATGATTTCTTCTTCTTTCTGTAGAAATAATTCAGTTACTTTCTAAAAGAATGAACTTAAAAGAGGCACATAAGTGTGCCATAACCTGAAAACCATCATCAAACGTTCACATCAGGAAGCACATTACTTCAAACTCGTCACCACAGTCATTTTCCACTCATTTACTTACATGACTTGGAAGGGGCAGTTGGGCGTGTGGAGGAACTTGAGCTCTTTGATGGACCGCTGAGGAACCGTGTTGAGGGTGGAACGACACCAGCAGCGCTCCACCAGACTGATGGGCTTTGCTGCAAGCGCACGAGGAAAAGAGCAAATTAGCTCAGTCAAAGAAAAAAGTCAGGAAACAAGACATTAGTTAAAACAAGTAGACTCCATTCATGAGACGCTCAGCGCTGAGGAAACAAGGAGTGATTTCTGCTGTTCGGCTCACAAGAGCACTGAACTGATTTACGCACATGCTGCATAACTCTAGTTATTTGTGTAACACCTGTGATACTCATCAGTGAAATGTGGCAGAACTCAAAATGCATTTTTGCAGATAATGAACTCAATTATTTTAAAAAACTCTGCTTTTTGGAAGCAGATAAAGAGACAGCTGTGGTAAACGCTTCGGTTTTCCTTTGAACAATGTAGATATTTCATTGTTGATGAAACAGAGAAGAGGTCATTCTGGTTCATATGAGGATTTAAAAATCTACATCAGCTTGAATTAAAATCTAAATTTAAACACACTGGCTTCTACTTTTCTTTGGTTGTGATACATGCATCACTTCCCTCAGTGGACAAATGAAAAGCATGTTTAATCTACTGTAACAAGCTTTTACAAAGCATGGGAATGTACGAGTTTACCTGCTATTGCTATGCACAACATGTTCATTAAAAAGAGATTAGAACCTTTTATGACCAGTGTCTCTCTCTCTCGCTCTCTCTCTCTCTCTCTTACACACACACACACACACACACACACACACACACACACACATGCATATGTAGAATTTCAGCTTTTCACTCCCGCAGCATTCAGCCCAGCCACTCTAATGGAGGAGGGTCCTTGACATTCAATTTCCAATATTTGCCTCTTTTATGAAGCAGCACTCAGCGGCTCAGACGGACTCTGCAGAAATCACCTCAAGTACATTCTTAAAATGATTACAAATCACCCCTGTGCTGCCGTGGAGGCCTGTGGGGGCCCAGCAGACCACAGATGCACGCTAATAACTGCGAGTACATGCAATTACAAACTGACGGTATTTTTGAAAAACATACAGATTTTCCAGAGAAATGATGACGGTTGTAAAAATGTCAGTGGAAAGATGAAGAGAACCACCCTGCAATAAAACTTTAAATTAGGACTCCATCCCAATGGCCTTGGTGCTGTAGTGAGCTCCACTTAATATATTACACACACATGGTTTAAAAGAGGAAGAATGCTTCGCTAAGGCTGCAGAGTGTCAAAAAATCATGAAAGGTCACAAAGCAGGGGCTCGTTTTGTAGTTATTTTGCAAGATGCAACAACTCATTCCTCGTATCAGCCATTTCCTGCCCAGATAAACACAGAAATGAACTAAATCAAATGCATCTCATCTAAGTAAAACAGACCTTTGTTCTGGGGTTCAGCATATTCCTATTGATATGCATGATTGTAATGCAACACCAAATGTCCTGCCACAAATGGCTAAACCCTCAGTAATATCAGCCTAATGATTCACACCCGTTCGGGGTCTTTTCTCATGCAAACTAAGGGATCATTATGCAGCAAGCAGCACCGGGACCTGAAGCGAGCATCCACTGCTATCACCACCGCATTGTTTATCCCTAATTAGAAACTAATTAAAAGAAAGCAAAGGGAAAAGACAAATACATGCATTTAGAGCTCACTCTTTAATATGCAATCAGGGGTCTCACTGGGGCCGAAACAACAAGTTTAGCATAACGCCAGCCAGGCGACTCAACACCCAGGCTTGCCTGCTACCAAGGTTAACATGAGGGAGATTAATGTGGGGTCACAGTGAGAACTCTGCTCCTCCTGAAGTACATGAAAGATTTTATAGTCCAAAATACTGAATATAATGATTACTGAGACAGTTACAACCACATTTACTGCTCATTCATTACATAAAAATCCCTAAAATGTAACAAAAGGTTACAAGAGATTACAGAATACAGTCTATTGTAATTTAACTTCTCCACCAGTTATTTCATTATTGATTAATCTGATTATTATTATTTTCTCAATGATTTGCATTGGCCAATAAAATGTCACAATTCAGAATTTCCCAGAGTCAAAGTCTACATCTTCAAGTGGCAGGTTTTCCATGGCCAACTCTCCAAAATCCAAAGATAATCAATTTGCTGTCACAGAGAACAAATAAAACCAGCTAAGATTAATGTTGGTGAGAAACATGAGATGTAACAAATCAAAGCAAAGCAGTGTATCAACGTGCTGCAGCCTTGAACAGCCAAGAGCAACAAGAGCTTTGTCAAAAAGGGGTCTTTCTTTCTTCTCTACAACAAATGATTCTCATCAAATCATGAATTTTCAGGTGTATAAAAACCTGAGAGAACTACCAACAATGTCAAAAATGAAGCTTTGATCATGGAAAAGAAATTAAAACAAGAAGCCAAAGGGAATCTAAGCTCTTCATCTGTTTTAACTTGGACTGAATGCAGATATTTCAAAAAAAAAATCCCCACAGCAGAGACTGAAATAAAGTGATAGAAGCCTGAACATCAAGACTACATAAGTAACTAAATCCTTTCCCATCTTTAAGACTGTCACATTTTGTTCAGTTAAACATGTTCTGTGAACCGTTAAAAGTCTCCCGCCCCTCTCCTGGACTCACCGTTGGAGGCTGGTACATGCGTGGCCACGGCCAGCAGAGCCATCAGTGCCAGCAGTTTGACATCCATGGTGCTGGGCTAACAGGCTGCAGGAGGGCTGCTCTCACTGTCCACTACAATCCAGGGCACGACTGTGACCGCCAGCTCCACTCTGAGCTGAGTTAAATCCTCAGAGGAGAGAGAGAGAGAGAGAGAGAGTGAGGAGGGAGGGGGAGGGAGTCCCACTTTCTCAGGAAGGGGGGGGGGGGGGGGGGTCCCACTATGAGAGGAGAGGAGGTGAGAGGAGGGGAATAGGAGGGAGCAGCAGCGGCTAGTCAGCACAGACTTCCTCGATTGTAAATGTGTTGGCTGGGAATCAAGGAGAGAGTCTGGAGGGAATTCTTTCGCTCTTTTTTACTGATTTCTCCCCTTTTTCCACTAGTTCTGTCTTTGTTAACACGGCTCTTCTGATTATTCCATCAGTTTCAGCCTCTTTGACATCCCTTTCTTTCCTCTGTTTCTTGTTTTATTCTCTTTGCTTCTTATTGCCACCTGCCAGACATCATGCATGCACACTCACACGCTCACACACTCGTGTCCAACCAGTCACTCACAGGACGTTTTCAGAGCCAGAGCTTCCTGCGGGTAATATTGTTGTGTTATTGTTTACCGGGACACAGGCTGCTCTGTGTGTGTGTATGTGTGTGTGTGTGTGTGTGTGTGTGTGTGTGTGTGTATTTATGTGTGTCAGTCTTTCTCTTTTTCCCCACTTGATGACTTGCTGTCATCCAGCTCGGTTCGCCTTCGCCTCGCCTGCTTCGTGTCTTCATTGGGCTCCTCTGGATTTCACGTCAGTTTCACAGTTTGCTATGTGATGAAGCTATTAAAGGACTGTTTAGACTTCACAGTTGTGCCATAGAAAGCTGCGCTGAATGAAAATGAGAGTAATTGTGAATTCACTAGATGGATTAATTGCGAATGACTTCTGTGACTCCCCGGGCCTTTTCATTTGGTCAGAGATGATTAAGAACAAGCTGATTTCTGGACAGGAAGCTTGCGTGATGGGCTGCTGCTGTTTGCCAAATAATAAATTAGAATGAGGACCAAATGCTGCTGCATTTCTCCACAGCTTCAAATCACATGTTTCCAGAGAAATTCAACAGCATGAAGAAGAAAAGAAGCTTATCTGCAAAGACAATAAATGAAAAAAATCTAACCTGCTGCAGTTAATTTCTTGAAAACCTACACATCTGACCAGATTTAAACAATTTTCACAGTGTTGCCAAGTCAAGTCCTGTTCTGCACATTTAGATCCTGAACTGTATGAATGAAAACACCTTTTCTGTCAATTTTAAGGTTCAGCCTGCACAGAAAATACAGTGTTTTCTTCCCCCTCTTACAATGAATCTTAATGGACACTTGTAAGGAATAAAAATAATAATAATAATTATTATTATTATTATTAAGTTGTGGATACATTTTAATATAGAAATAATACATTTTTATATGAATAAATAAGTATACAATAGAAAATATTTTGAGGTGGACACATGACTTAAAATGGAGAAAAAACAACAACAAGGCCATAATGCTCCATGTTACATAAACATTGGTGGTTTAGTTGTGCGTGGATGTCTGATTTTAGATGATTTCTACTGGAGATGAGACAAAAAGATAAAACAGAGTAAATGAAGGCCTTCAGGGATGGAACATGCTTCTGAAGTGCTTCTTCTAACTGATGATCTGATGGAGAACCTCCAACTTCATCTGGAAAAAATGGACTGCAACAGTGAGAAACAACAGGACACAGATGTGTGTGTGGATGTTGTGGGGCAGTTCGTTTCATGTATGCATGTGTGTACATGTCTGTTCGTGTGTGTGTCTGCAAACATTCATATGCATGTTTTTCTTTCCCTCCGTCCTGTTGCATCGAATCCAGCAGCTGCTGAACTGAAACTAGTGTTCATGCCAGAACTTGACGCCTTCTCTGTTAGAGCTGTTGGAGGTGACTCAAACCCCCCACCTTCATCTGCAGCCCCTTACCACACCACCAGTAATAAAACCATACACTGCTAAAGACTGCCTGTCAGTTCATACACTGGAGCTCCTCCCCTGCAGTTTACAGGCCCATACCACGGCAGCGTGCTGAGAGAGCGCTCGCAGGTCTGAGTCCTGCTGCAAGCTGTAAACCTGAGAGGGTGTTTACTATTAGCCAAAGGGTCATCCAATATAACTGCCATTAACGATGTGGAGATGAAACTGAAATTACCTCAGAGGAATTTGCTTTGTTTTTATGACACGAACAATGTGGTTTTATGGTTTTATCGCCCAAGTAACATCCCAAAATTCAGTTAACAGTCATAAAGACAGATGTCAGGCTTTGTTGCTTTAATCATGCAAATTTCATATTAACTATTTTATGACTTACCTCAAGTGATGTCTAGCTGTACATGTTGCTTTTATGAAACAGCGCCGTTATTCTGGATAATCCACATAAAAATAGTCCCAACTGAAAAAAATCAAATCAAATTAAAAAACACTCTTTGCTGACACAAGAATCAATTTATTCCACATGACATAATGAAAAGTCGCTGTTGAATAACAATTCAGAGTAACCTGGATTTGCTTATGAATCGCTCCATCACGTTGGGGTGGAGAGAGAAATCTCAAAACTCAAGCACACCTAGATTTTAACTAGAAGTACTTGCAAATTAAAAAAGTGTTTGGATGGGCTGGCCCTTTAATGTGATCATTTGTGTGTTTGATTATGGGTTTAAAAAGGAAAGCAGCACTAATTTTTTTAAGCAGAGCTGGCAAACAGATGTGGAAACACCATCCCTCACTGTGGATGTTAAGTTTCTACAATGGGATGTTTGGCAGCATAAAATAAGTCTGTGTTATGTTTCATGCAACACTAACACTCAGTTAAATCCCCAAACTACCCAAAACCTTGTCAACCTTATCATCACAGTGCAGAGAGTTGTATTTACCGACACACAAAAACAAACGTCACAAGTGTTTTAGCCGCTCCAGCGCGAACACGCCACAGGAGCACGGCTGCGATGGAGGCCGAGAATGTGTTTGGCACGTTTACCGCTGACCTGTGGGACAACACTGCCACTTGTATCACACGCAGGGTCAAAGGTCAGTGTTTCATGTCCCTGTATAGGGTTACAGGCAATTGGGCTGCCAGATCTCAGTTCTAAACCAGTCCTGATAGACGAGCCTGCACAAATGGCTGCCATGATGAGGGATATGATGGAGAGGAAACGAGTATGTGGTCTGGGTGGATGGTCTGCATCAAGTCCACACGTGCACCACCTTTCCATTTGAATTAAGTAATTGCACAAATAAAGGTTATTAGGTGCAATAAAATGTTTTTGTTTTGGCTGTAAATGTGATCGTCTCTTGTAAAGCAGAACCTTGATCACAACAGGATGTGTAAGGATGTGGTTAAATAGGAACTAATGGGGTTTTTAATGAGAGCAGAAAAACATCCGAACGTCTTTTTCCCTCTGACAAAATCTGCTGTTTTCCAGCTGTGACTCTCCTCATGGTTTGTCGCAAATTTGCACAAGAAAACTGAAATTTGAAGCTCGCTAACACACAAGTCAAATTCCTTCTGAAATAAACCAAAACCTGATAGAATAATATACACATACACTCAAGTTTTCTGCCATATAAAGAGTAGAAAACACACACACTCCACTTCAGTAAGCATCTTTCATCTGCAGATGTGTCATAGCACTTAACTCAAACCCACACAAACACGTTATTAATGTCTTTCATGCCCCTCCATGTAAAAATGAACCCAAATAAACACAGGCTAATCTTTTCAGTAATCTCCCATGCGACAGCAGATCCCGATTTTCCTGTTGGGATCTCTGTGTGGAGATTGCTTTGTGATCCAGCGTTTATTGTGTTTGTCCAGCAGTTTGGGTCTGGTGCTGAGTTTTACTTTATGGTGGCAGGACAGATGAAAGGTTTCCCTCCACTGCGCTTAGATAAACAGTAGTTCACAA